>NC_056739.1:1846158905-1846171405 GCF_019279795.1 Protopterus annectens
TGTGTGTGTGTGTGTGTGTACATATATATATATATATATATATATATATATATATATATATATATATATATATATATATATATATATATATATGGGTCCTCTTCAGAAGATATGGTCAACACCATATGATCAACTTTCGAAAGTGTTGAAGCTTTTTTATGGAGATCACATTAGTGGTGATCAGGAAATTTCCCCTTTTCCCAACTAGAGTACGACTTCAGAGATGGTATATACAATAAGCAGGGGGTGTGGGGACACAACCCCCCCACACACACACACACTTGAGATGCATTTTGGAGAGCTGATCATATGGTCTCGACCACATGACATTTGACTTCCTGAGACTTCAATCTTCTGCCATAGATCTATATATATATATATATATATATATATATATATATATATATATATATACACACACACACATATACACACATGTAAATACCAGGAAACCCTAAAATAAGCTATAGAAGAATCAAAAAAACTTATTTGTATGCCAGTTACAGGCAAATTCAAACATGACAAACAAAAATATGGCTATTATTCAGCCATACAATAAAAAGGTCTGCAGGAATTATCTAACAAATATAGGATAATAAGCATTTTATCCAACATGGACAAGGGTATAGAATATCTGGTGCTGAAGATTCTTCAGGAAAAACTGAAAAGAGTAGGGAAAATGTCCAGGGAAGATAATGTAGTACATGCCCACAGCATGCCTATACTGAGCAAATAAGCCATCACTACTTCTCAGCACCTAATATAATATGACCATACCTCTCAACCTCTTAGCACAAGAAATTAGGACAAAGCCAAAAATGCTGAGGTGACAAAACATAAAAATAGGAACAAATTTTAAATATTGTCCTTATATGCTTAAAAAGTTGCTAGAATAAAAGGTTTTGTATTAGCATGTAGTTTCTGAAAAATATATGAAGTCTGAAACTCAAATGTCTGTCTTTATTTAGTTACTTCAATTCTCAATGATTTGCCAGAAAACCACAAACTTTATAAGGTGAAGACCAAAAATATGAGGCAAAAATCTGGATATTCTGTGAAAATCAATATTTGAGAGTTATGAGTATGAACATATTGCATGATATTGATAAAAAACTGAAATCTTATTACATCAATGACCATTACATTTTATTACATGTTTGAATACTCTTGACTACATACTGCAACTGTTATAACGCAGGTCATTGAAACCAACATTAGTGCTTTAACAATGCTTTAATAAATTCCAGAAAAATGAACACAGTAAAACAGAAATCATATAAACGCAGCATTGCCTATTATTATACCCTGAGATTAATAGCAAGTGGCCCCAGGAACTCCAAATTAAAAAAGAAATTGATTCTGCACAATATGCCACAGGGTAGCCTGTTTTCTAGCATGCACCTTACGAAGTGCAGACAATTGCACTCCAGATGACAGGTGCACTTACATCTCATCTATGAGAGTCAGCTCCTTAACCAGGATGTCCTTTTCCTCAGCTAAATTGGAAGTGCCTTGTCCAAGGAGAGAGTTAATCCTTTCTGCCACTGCTCAATGAGATTCTGTGTCCTTTTATAAACCAGGCACATATACGACATACCCTGAGCAGAACTCTTTTTTATTTTGTTCCACTTTGCCTCCTCCCAGCCAATCAGATCATTCATTCTCTCATTACTAGGGAGAGGGTAATTTAGAAGGGCCATCATTTAGGTAATGTTTTTCTTTTGCCCTACCCCAAAAGCCCACCCACTGACAGCCCATTGGTGAGAAGTGCTGTTAGTATCAGCACTGAAATATCTACCACTTCTACAAGGGGATAACACCAGCAGGACTAGCTTGCCACCACAGTAGGTACCAAGTGGTTGTTTCCCTAGAATCCACTGAGGAAGTTTACTCATGCACGTGCAGTGAATGCATGTCCCCACCCAGTATAGGACAGGCCTGTGCATCCTCCCTGCCTGCACCATCAAGTTCCTGAGCCACTACTTGAAATTGGTTTGCTCCAGTAAGTGCCTTATCCCTCTATTTCACTAGTGCAGGCTGTACAGAACAGAACTTAGGAAAATCATAGGTGGCAAGCAGGGTAGCTGAACTGTCCTTCCCACAAATTTAAAGATATAAACCACAACATAGGACTGCTCAGAGTAGGACAGGAAGTCTGTAGCTACAGAAGGAAATAGTGCATATGACTCAGAGTATACTATATAAATATCTGAAAGTGAAAAAAACTTCAATACCATCATTTGTTTGTTCAAACTATTGAAATAAGACAAACTTCAATACAACCGTGATAAGCCTGTAGACAGGGCCCACCTATAAATATCTTGTATAAAGTGAGAAAAGTAACACCCAGTCAAATCAGTAGCTGGAAAATTTAACCAAAACTCATTATAGCAACAGTTTCAGAATCACACAGGTGTACATAGCTCTCAACCTTCCATCTCCAAAATGTGGAACATTACCTCTCATAATGTGGAACAAATGGACACAATGTGGAACACCTGCTACCAGCTTGCTGGCAACTTCAACTACAAAGCTCACAGGATGGTTAAAATGTGTTACTTTAAAACTATAAAAAGTGCATTTGATGAATTAGTAAGATTCAAAACTATTTACCATAAAATATTCTTAACACTGAATGTATGACAGACCCTCCTAATGTGAAAACTGCAAGGAACATGGATGTTACATTCCTCAGAAAAAGATGCACTTGAAAGGTATTCATGTATGTGACATCTCATACTCCAATCATTAAATAGCTTAAATGTCACATTCTACATTACATTGCATGCTCCATGAATAACATAGCAGTGTGCAGAATACAACCACTACATGGACTTACACTTCGGGAGAACAGTGCCATCTCCCATTTGCTTAACATACATGGAGAGATTGCTAACATTGTCAGTGGTCATCTGCATAACCAACTGAATTCCTGATTTTTTCTTAATGCCAGTATAGGATAGCACCACATCTCAAAAAGGCCACTTTTATGAATTGAACTAGCCAAGTAAGAGGGGACTGGACCTACCCTTATGGAATCCCTTCTCTTGCAGACTGTTAGTGGTCTGATGCAATGCACATTTCTAGACCTTATTGATGGCACATCCTATGGTGTCTCAGCTAATATATTGCTTATAATATTACTTCAAAAAGCAGGCAAAGCTTTCACTTTATACCTCACTGCCTCCACTGCATTAAACTTCCAGATCATCTGGTAAATGTGGATGCCCTGTAGTTTTCAGGATTTCCCTCCTTAAAATCAAGAGTGTAATGGCATGCCTTATGCCTTCTACACTTTTCAATAAGTTTCATTTAATATCCCTAATACTACTTACCATTTTGCTTCAATCTACTGAACATACAGATAATGACATGTGTGTTCCATGTTGCAATTTAAAGAGGTATGCACTATGGCAAGGCTGCAAGGAGCCAGAAGAATGTAAAATGCCTGATGACATCTTCACATAACACCAAATACTTACAGCATTCCCTTGCAAATCTAGTCATATACTGCATGCACTATATGCAGGCACCACAGGCATAAATAATTGGATTGTGGCACAAGCTTGGATAATGGCAGATACCAGTGCAACCATATTAGCCAGATACTAATCCAAGCATATTGACAGCAACTGGGTGCTCTTACCTCACAGCAGGCATAAGACTCGACATTTACGACACGACAAACCATTTCAAACTGGAAGGGGAAAAAGCACATGCTACCCCCATGGGAGCATTACCACTATACCCCTGATATATTCTGTCTAAAAGTTTTACATAACATAAAACACACACACACACACACACACACACACACACACACAAATGCATTTCCATTGACATATTCATCTCCACATAAACCAAACTTAGCCAGTGGAACTCCAGTTGCTCTATGAAATAACACCGCAACAAAAAGTTGCCAATAAACACACTCACACAGATTATATATATATATATATATATATATATATATATATATATATATATATATATATATATATATATACTATAAATACACACACACACACACACACACACACACACACAAATATATATATATATATATATATATATATATATAAATACACACACACACGCACACATATAAATACACACACACACAGGCACATACATATCATTTTGTAAATTCTGCATTAAAATTAACTTTTGTCTCTGAAAATTAGTCATAACAAAAATTCAAAGTAGATACAGTGGCAATGTAGTTTAGTCAAATTTAACACAGAGCTGCATTTCAATCCTTAATGGAATAAATGGTGACTCAGGCTCATTTGGTACCTAAAGCTGTACATATAATTCACTGAAATGTTTATTAAAAATTGAAAGGGAAACTGACACACTGGCTGAGGTTTAAAAACTTATCTACCACAATCGCTTTAAGGCTACCAGAGATAAGCCTTATAGCTCAATGCAGCCTTCTACTAATCATCACTTAGCTGGAATTTTAAGGCTGAAGACACTACTATTTTTTAACTCACCCATGGAAATGGCAGGCTTGGCAGACAGAGATAGTCTCCAATTGCCTGGACTGACTTGAATAAAAGTAGAAGGCAACTTGCAGGCACCTAAGCATATGCATATCAGCTATGCAACAATGCTATGAGAACATCTGAAAGCCATAGTAAGTAGCCTTCAGCAATATTTACGTCTATGTTATTACTTTAAATAGGAAAACTAGGTATATACAAATAAGAGTCCGAAAGACAAACAACAACAACAACAAGTAAGAGTACAACAAGTAGAGAAACATACACAAAGAAACAAGTGAGGTAAGAATGTGAAGGTGGAAGGGAAGGACGAAAGTCATTTTATTTCTGGGACAGGTGCCCATTTTTTATTTGTGGAGAAGGAAAGATTAGGAAGGATGTAATGTCGCAATGCCCCACCCCACAAACACACACACACTGTTAATGAAATATAGGCAAAAATGTCGAGATACAACTCTCAAGTGGTGGCAGTATCTACAGTTGATGAGCCTATATTAAGCAGGTCCTGGAACTCAAGAGAACTTCTTGATTTTACTGGGTTGGGTTCTTTAGTGGAAGAAGACTATGCCTCTAAACCTCTGTACCAAGTACTGGATAACTATACCATGTCATCTTTGACAGTGGAGAATACAATTATAGAAAGGCATCATCTCTTTACCATGGCATGATGATCCATGCAATTGCATTCCATATCATTTTTGCCTTTTCAAAATAATTTATTTCTGGAATTGTACTCTTAAACAAATGCAATCATGAGAATGGGAAGATGGTAAATGTTATCCTGAGGTCAGGCTGATTTGGACTACCTATATTTGCTTTACTCCTGCCAGGTGGTCTACCAGTTTTGGACAAAGCTTGATGCATTAACAACACTTGCTGCTAGACATTTGGTCCTATAATAACTAACATTAAATTTTAACTATTAGGGATTTTGCTGGAGTGTCTGGGTCTTACTATAATACATAGTTGACTGTTCCTGTAGGTGATAGCAGTGGTATCAGCTACTGTCTTTTGCTACTGGAAACATCTTCCATCAGATTTTAGTAAAAAATTGTATTGCTATACGAACTGATCATATAAAGCACTGCAGCAAAATGTTTGTTGTGTGGAATTAAATGAATACTAGTGTATTTTCTTTATCTGTGACTGCAAAGCAGATAATACCTGTAATGTTGTAGTTAGTCTTTTTTGGGTTTTGTAGTTTCCTTCTACTTTTCATCTCTTTGCGTAATAATGCTATGCTCAGAGTATGGTTTTGATGTATGATGTAATATGAGCTCTACATTTTCGCAAAGAAATTAAGAAGGATTTAAGGGCAAATCAGAACATAGAAAGAAGGTACAGGTTCATAAGAAGGGACACACAAACAAAAATGAAACACAAACACTAATTGGGAGGTGCTACACCCATTGGGGGATGACAGTGGTATTGTAAATGCACAGACAAATGAAGGATAATGATGGCTGGGAGGTTCGGACAACAAATGTGGGGGAGGTGACAAAGAAGGGAAGGGAACACCAAGATGGAGGATAGGGTAGGTATAAAACTTCTATTTCAAAACTGCCTGGGCAACACCCTGGGAAAAGACAGTTAGCAACCTGACTGCTCTCCCTTCTGGGCCCCACCTGAGGTGGTAAACACAAAACTAGGCAGTGATGCAATTGTTCAAGTTGTATGAGGACTGCTTGAGCTGTATGAGGACCATTTGCAGGCAGCCCATGTGGACTTTCATCCACCAGTCCACCAACTCACCTTCTTCCTTCACCAACTTCCACATTATGAAAAACTGCTAACTTCTGGTTGTGCCACTGGAGTTAAAAATAGCATCTCCCTACGGTGGTCGACCACCAGAGGCCACACATGAGGCAACTAGGCTACTCTTTGACACACTTGATGGAAGGTAGGCCTAGAACCAGGTAGACACCTGGCAAAACAACACCAGGCCTGATAGGGGGTAGTGACCTGGGCCACACCACTGGCATAGCCATGGCAGATGCTGCAGAAAATGTAAATGAAAATGGATCGATATAAAATAACAAACAGCAAGTAAAATATAAAAAGAAGAATATTTCAAAGCATCGGAGAGGGAGAGAGAAAAGGAAAGATGTTACTATTATTTATGTGACATATGGCCTATCTGACTGTTAGGAAAACATGCACTACTCAAGCAGTAGAAATGCTGCTAGGATACTTCAGATAGTTCTGCATGCATGCATTAACCCCTGGCCGTAAAGTAGGATGTGCAGACAGTGCTGCTGTAGCATTTGTTTATGTTACTGTTTCAAGTTACAGCAGTATTACCACTGTGCTGACAGTGTTACCTTGACTGAGGGTCTATTGCTAGGGTATGCTAAATAGGGGCTTACTACTGGACTACAGGCTAACTTGCCATTCATTTATGAATGTTGTTTGTGTTGGTACTGTCCATACATACTTGTAGGCCAGGTAGTGACTGTTCAGTCTAATGCCTAATAATATTCGTTATTATTCCCTCCCTCCCTCTTCCTCTTGAGAGTTTACTTATTCCTCCCCTAAGCTGCGGCTCCATCTTTAAATACTTAGACCATCTGCTACCCCTACAGATTTCCTACCTTACTGATAGTTTTCTTTCCGGATAGCAACTCTGCAGTTGGTTTCAACCCGCTCCGTATGTCCTTGCTGTGCTCGGGCTCACTCTGTTCCACTACCCTACACCCATTCCCATCCCCACATCAATTACATTTATACTTACTGTAGCTTCTCCCCCCTACTCCACCACCCAATTATCCCCCTCCAATTCCCCTTTCATTACACCACTAGACACGCCTCTTCACTTCTCACATTACACCATTAGCCACACCTCTAACCAAACCCACACATAACCAACAACTTAACTCACCTCATCATTACCCCATCAGTACAACCTCTTCTCCATCACCACATCTCGCTATTGCACATTAATTCTCACTCCTTAGTCACTCACATCCCGTGCTACAATGTCCATCGCTACTATCACTACTCTACTTACCTTATAACTCTCTTTCAATATCCTACTACATCTAACCTCTCTACATCATTCTTCTACCTCTTCTTCCCACTGCCCATTATCCTCACTACCCATATAGTCTGAACACACCAATTCCTTCTCACAGATTTCAGTCAGCCTTTACAACACAAGCATATTATTATGTACCAGAGTAAAAATCCTCCCCCACAATCACCACAACAATAATATTTTCTCTCTAAATTATCCAATCAAAGTAAAACAGAAACTAGAATACACCCACATCCTGTAACAAACCTATTGCTATGCCGGGACATACATCCCAACCCGGGTCCCATCTCACCTCCTATGCAACCCCCCAACTCCTATAAATCCATAAACTTTACTACAATTAACCTACAAAGCATCAGAAATAAAATACCTGACGTCCATCCATGGATACCCCACAAACCCAATATTATTGCTGCAACTGAAACATGGCTAAAATCCTATAATAAGGCTACAGAATTTCTTTCCCCAGATTTCGCCTGTCTTAGGGCTGAAAGACCCCTCCCAAAAAAAGGTGGAGGCATCTCTCTAATATACTCCATGTCCTTCACTATTGTCCCATATACAAATCCCATCCCACAGTTCTCCACAGCCGAACGTCTAGTTTCTTTCCTTAAAATAAATAATTGCAAAAACCTCTGTGTGATAGTCATTTACATTCAACCAGGCAATAATATCACAATTCTTGAGGAAACCTTGCCTGGGCATCTACTAACATAAAAAATGAGACTATCATACTGGGAGACATAAATAGCAACTGGATGGACATATCCCCACATCAGTCTAACTGCAATATCAATCTATATAAGTTCACCCAGGTAGTTAACACCATAACCAGGCCTAATAAAATTAATAATAAAGTCTCAATCCTAGACTGGATTTTAGTGTCTGACCCAAATAAGATCACATCCATTGGTACACTGTCCAATAGTATAAGTGACCACTTACCGGCCTTTATACAACGTGAATGTACCACAATTAAGAAACATCAGTACAGGGTTACCAGAGATTAATCCCATTTCTGTCCATTAGCTTTAACTAAATGTTGCTTAGTATCAACTCAACCTTCCTTAACATACTAAACAATCTCGCTCCCCTTAGACAAAAAACAGTAAAGACCAACCATGCCAGTTGGCTACTAAGATCCACTAAGGATCTCATGAAATGTAGGGACAAATCATGGAAAATCTGGCAAAAAAACAAAAACCCATCTGACCTCGCCCAATACAAACAGCTCCAAAACCAGGTTAAGTGCCTAGTACCGCCTGCAAAAAAAAATAAATAACACTACCTTACATTACAAAATCAACGCAAGCAAAACCCAAAGAAATTCTGGCACTCTCTCAACTCTTTATTAAACCCAGGCTCTAGTAATAATCCTTACCCAGACCCAAGTAAAAAACCCATTGAAATTGCTACAACCTTCAACTCCTATTTTATAGATACTATACCCAATCTAACCACTAACTTTTCCAAGACCAATTTCTCCACCACAGACCTCTCCACAGCTAACACCAGTACACTCCCTATTCCCAACTTTGCTCTGTCACCTATACCCACCTCGGCTATTAAAAAATTGCGTCTAAAACTCAAACCATGCACAAATACCCCTGACAATATACATGCCAAATACCTGCAAATCTCAGCCAACTCAATCACTTGGCCTATCAACATACTTCTCAACAGAGCTATCCAAGAATCCTATATGCCCATCATCTGGAAAAAAGCTTATATCCTCCCTCTGCACAAGAGGGGCCCCAACATAGACACCACCAACTTCTGCCCCATTGCTATACTACCAACCATCTCTAAGAGTGGAAAAATGTATTCATTCTCAACTTCTTTACCATCTGACTCACAATCACATCCTCTCCCTCACCCCACACAGCTTTAGGCCAGGACATAGTACCACCACTGCCCTCATAACCTTCATGGACACTGTCAACCGAGCCTGTGATGCTGGTAAAATCATATCTTCACTATTTCTTGATCTTTCTAAAGCTTTTGATACTATATCCCACTCTCACCTTCTAAGAAAACTCTCTAACATAGGTACCTCACCTCAAACTCTAAACTGATTCACTAATTACCTCACTAACAGGCAACAATCAACTAAATGGCAGAAATCTTACTCCCCTTTCCTAAACACCACCACTGGTGTTCCTCAAGCCTCCATTTTAGGCCCACTTCTGTTTAGCATATTTATCAATAACATCCACACTGTACTCTCTCAAGCTCAATCATCCAGTACGCAGATGACTCCACTATCATCTGCACTGCAAACTCCTCATAACTACACCAACTCACCCAAAATGCTCTCACCTCCACCGAAATATCGATGTCTAATAATCATCTTGCCCTGAACCCCAACAAAACCGAACTAGTAATTTTTGCCCCAAAAAGTCCACACCCCTACAAAAAGAGAACTTCACCATTCAATCCCTAAATGGTACCACCATCGACATTGTACCTAGAACAAAACTCCTGGGTGTCATCATAGACGAAAACCTCACATTTGACCTGCACATCCAGTCCAATGTCAAAAATACACATCAACACCTTGGCACTCTCTACTGGCAAAAACATCTACTCAGTGCATCAGCCCGACTTTCCCTTGCCTCTTCTTTTCTATTACCCTCTCTTTTATACGGTGACCCCCTCCTCACCAACATTCAGTCCTCTCTAAAGTCCAAACTAGACTCATGCTACAACAAAATTGCTAAGTTTGTAACTAATGCCTTCAACTCATCCCACCAGTGCTTATCATTATGCAACCTAAAATGGCTTGAACTCCCCAACTATCTCACCTTTAACCAGCTAACTACAGTTCACAAACATATTCATAATCCATCCATGTGCCCTGTTCTATCTTCTATACTTACTTTATACCATCCTAACAGACTACTCCAATCCAACAACCAACTGCTTGTAAATGAAGAAAACCCTAAACTTTTGGCTGGCCAGATGCTTTACTCCTTTCCCATTGCAAAGCTTCAGAACTCTCTCTCCCCAACACTTAGATCCACCTGCTCAGTAACCCTCTTCAAGACATCTCTGAAATAACACCTCTCCTCATCTTGGCTGTGCACATGTGCTAACACCACATCTCATATAACCTAACTTCAACCATCACAACTATTCTCACCCCCACTCTACTACTCTGGCATCCTCCTTTCACATCCACCTGTCTTTTTACTTACTACAAATATCCATCCTGTCCACTTCCCTCTTCTACTAACCCTCATTGTCCTACCATTGATCCCTCCTGCCTACTTCCTTCTCTTCCTAACCCTTATAGACCTATCACTGAACCAGAAGAGACATTCAGGTACTCTTGCAGCCTACCTTAATATCATGCCACCACTTATATCTGCAACAATATCCACCGACTTTGCTTATTCCTGCATCAGGACCCATATAGCCTATCACTCAGTTATTACACCTCCTAAATGTGTGAAAAGTTTAAGTACATAGTCTCTAATTAATTCCTATATCTGCTTTGGACCCACTGCATGAAGTGTCCTATATAAATGTTGCTAGCTGATAACTACTGGAATGTTCTCATGTATATACTCTGTATGGTTTGTATAATATCTTTGATTTAAGAATGATTACTTATGTACTGTTTTTTTTTTCCACCAATTGTATAAGCTGCCAATAATATGTGCTAAATGTCTTTATTTATGTAAATTCTGTATTGTATGTGAAATGTTTTATCTGTGGAGCTTTTCTCCCTGGGACTCTACTGAAAATGGGCACTTCAGGGCCAGCTGGACCATCCCGGTAAACAAATGCAAATAAATAAATAAATAAATGACGGTTACCTTAGGACATGTACTATGTGTAATGTACAAAAGAAGGTGCTACTGTACTGCTTGTGTCATGTTGTTTTGAGGGATATGTGACATGTGTATATCACTCTGTGGGACTCTCAACACCTGCTATCCGTCATTATGCTAAGAGTTTGCACAAGTTGTTGTGAGCATTGTAGTGTGGATTACATGCTTGCGGTTTTGAATAAATAGATAGCACTGTGAAACATAGAGTAAATGCTGTAGAATTTGAGAAGCAACCATGCGTGCCCTCAGTGTTCACAGTTGCATCCCTACTCAATCCTCTTTCCCCCTTATCGAGCCACATGTACCACATATGTTGCTGAATTGTGTGTGGTATTACTGAATTTGTTGGTGGGTAGAAGCCTACACTTGATGTGTCCCAGGTGTATCTTACTATATCATGCACACATGTTAAGGCTCAGTGAAGAATCATTCGAGAGTATGTTTTCTCCAGTGACAGTATGACATACTGCGACAGGGTATTATATGACAGGACTTTGCCACGTCAAATGTGTGTATTTCTTTGGGATAGTGGGTTTGGGGTGGTAAGGCCTATATACATACCCATATATACGAATGTCTGTGGCCACTCTGAGGCCATAAGTTTGACTACGGGGCCTATGATCCTGCAGTAGTGCCACATAATGGCATGTGTGCACCCCATGTTATCTTCCAATGTACTTAGTGACAACTGCACCATGTGTTAGACATATCCTGACTGTGCACACAGCACACTTTCCCAGGGATCCTATATTTGCACATGCTTAGGCACCCTTACATATTGCAATGGTGCATGGTTCTTACCACCTTCTGCCACTGCTGACATAGCCACGTAGCTGTGTAGGGCTATGTCAGGCATGAACATAACATTTCTACAGGTGTATTTCATTTCAGTTTGAGATAGCAGTCAGAGCATGGTAAGCAAAAGTGCAAGTTCTCTCACACAGAGAATGTGATCATGCTTAAGGCCTTCCATTTCTAGAGCAGACCGATTATCAGTTATGAAAGATCTGACTGGACATTCCTTGAGCACCCCTGGTGAGTCATAATCACTGTCATAAATGCCATCAGTTCTTAGAAACTATGATCAAGTTAGACAGTGGACCACTGATGTAATCAGTGCTACAA
>NC_056739.1:1846176405-1846246405 GCF_019279795.1 Protopterus annectens
TTCCAGTGATTCTTAACTCTGTAGTTACTTTGTTGTTTGAGTATTGTCTTGTTCTTTTACTATAATAATAATTATTATTATTATTATTATTATTATTATTATTATAGCTATGAAGAGAATGAAAAATGGAAAGGTTGTTGGCCCAGATGACATACCTGTGGAAGCATGGAGGTGTTTAGGTGAAATGGCAGTGGAATTTTTAACCAGATTGTTTAATGAAATCTTGGAAAGTGAGAGGATGCCTGAGGAATGGAGAAAAAGTGTTTTGGTACCGATTTTTAAGAATAAGGGTGATGTGCAGAGCTGTAGTAACTACAGAGGGATTAAATTGATCAGTCACAGCATGAAGTTATGAGAAAGAGTAGTGGAAGCTAGGTTAAGAAGGGATGTGATGATTAGTGAACAGCAGTATGGTTTCATGCTGGGAAAGAGCACTACAGATGCAATGTTTGCTCTGAGAGTGTTGATGGAGAAGTATAGAGAATGTCAGGAGTTGCATTGTGTTTTTGTAGACTTGGAGAAAGCATATGACAGGGGGCCTAGAGAGGAGTTGTAGTATTGCATGAGGAAGTCAGGAGTGTCAGCGAAGTATGTAAGAGTGGTACAGGATATGTACGAGGGTAGTGTGACAGCAGTGAGGTCTGCGGTGGGAGTGACGGATGCGTTTAAGGTGGAGGTGGGGTTACATCAAGGATCAGCTCTGAGCCCTTTCTTATTTGCAATGGTGATGGACAGGTTAACAGACGAGATCAGACAGGAGTCCCCATGGACTATGATGTTTGCAGATGACATTGTGATCTGTAGTGAGAGTAGGGAACAGGTGGAGGAGACCCTGGAGAGATGGAGATATGCTCTAGAGAGAAGAGGAATGAAGTTCAGCAGGACTAAGACAGAATATATGTGTGTGAATGAGAGGGAGGATAGAGGAATGGTGAGGATGCAAGGAATGGAGGTGGCGAAGGTGGATGAGTTTAAATACTTGGGGTCAATAGTTCAGAGTAACGGTGAGTGTGAAAGAGAGGTGAAGAAGAGAGTACAGGCAGGATGGAGTGGGTGGAGAAGAGTGTCAGGAGTGATTTGTGATAGACGAGTACCTGTAAGAGTGAAAGGGAAGGTCTACAAGAGGGTAGTGAGGCCAGCTATGTTATATGGGTTGGAGACAGTGGCATTGACAAAAAGGCAGGACTTTGAGTTGGATGTGGCAGAGTTAAAGATGTTATGATTTGCACTGGGTGTGACGAGGGTGGACAGGATTAGGAATAGGTATATTAGAGGGTCAGCCCAGGTTGGAAGGTTTGTAGACAAAGCCAGAGAGGCAAGATTACATTGGTTTGGACATGTGCTGAGAAGGGATGCGGAGTATATTGGGAAAAAGATGCTAAGGATGAAGCTACCAGGTAACAGGAAAAGAGTAAGGCCTAAGATAAGGTTTATGGATGTGGTGAGAGAGGACATGCAGGTGGTTGGTGTGACAGAGCAAGATGCAGAGGACAGGAAGAAATGGAAACAGGTGATCCACTGTAGCTAGTAAATCTGTGTCAGCCTTCCCCAGGAGTGTCTGTGTGTGTTTGTATATAAATCAAATCTCAAAGTGAGTGTGTGTGTGTGTGTGTGTGTGTGTGTGTGTGTGTGTGTGTGTGTGTGTGTGTGTGTGTGTGTGTGTGTGTGTGTGTGTGTCAGCTATATGGGCAGAGACACAAAGCACTAGTTGGACAGAGAGGGTGCTGGAAGTTTTGGTTTGACCACTTAGCTGAGATCTTAACCCTATTGCTGCGCCAGTGGGGAGTCTTATTGGGGATCTGGAGAAAGAGGCAGAAACCAGCCCCAGACTGACTGTGATCTCTGTGTGCTCTTAAGGGAAATTATACTTTACTGTGTGTGTAGCTGTCATACTCCCATAGCATTTCTCACTGTTGCGAGTGGTGAGGACTGAGGCTCCTTGAGTACTGGGCCAGTGCAGGGGCATCACAGTACTCATCGACCATTTCATCTCTTTACATTTTGATAGCTTGTCAGACAGCTGTAAATATGTGTGTTGCTATACCTAGACTTTGCAGCAGCACTGGATTTGATTCCTGCAGCCTCCATTTGGATGAGTAAACACACATTTACACCAGGGTTATTATGTATAGCCTTGCTTGATTTCAGAAGAGGACACCATTTAGTGCTTATAAAGGGTGGCATAACATTTTAAGTTTGCTTCTTAAAGGTGTAGATGGCTAAGCATCACATGGCATGTGTGATCTATTGCCTAGTATTGTGCCTATATTCCTAGGCCAGTTCTTAAGTCCTTCTCTTTCATTTTCTATTGAAACTGCTATAAGATCATAGTGGCAAACTGTAGCAGAGTCTCCCCTGAAAACAGACTGCTGGCAAAGTGAGACTAACCAGTCAAAAAACAAATAAATAAATTAACAGATGGTACTACATCACTGCTATCTGGCCCATAAATTAATTATTCAGACTTGACTGATGCAGTGGACATGAGAAAATGATATAAAAGTGGTTATCTTACAACCTCCTTTTGTCGAGGAGACTACAGTCAGATTGTTGACATCAGCTGTAAAAATGACTGCTCGTGTTGTATCAGGCTGAGGCCATTAGCAGATCTATAATTTGCTGTCTCTTACACAAGGAAATCTATAATTTGGCCCTATGGCAACCCTTAACTTTAAGTTAAGGATTAAAAAAGCAAAATTGCCCATTCACAAATCAGGCACTCCTCACCTAAGGAGCAAGCCTAGTCTGTTCTCCCCTTTTCACTGATTTTCACCTCCCACACTCTCATACTTGGTCTCTTCTCTTCTCTTCTCTTCTCTTCTCTTCTCTTCTCTTCTCTTCTCTTCTCTTCTCTCTTCTCTTCTCTTCTCTTCTCTTCACTGTAGAAAACCATTTGCCACAAATATAACAAGCAGCTTGCTACAGGAATATGAAAGCTACAACCCTGATAGAAAAAACATTTACGGCATTCATTTCTGAATGTTGGTACTGCGCTGGACGACACACATACATACATAGCTGACGTGCTTTGGCAAGCACAGTATCAAATGCCAGTACTGAGCATCATGCCCTCTGATATCTTGCACCTAAGGTTGCTTTCCCCTTTACCCTGCCCTTGATACATCAATTGTCATTAGCAGAAATATGAACAGAACCAGTTTAAGTAGGTCCACCAGTTACTTTAGACAGTTTTCCCTTATTCATGATATATTTCTAACAGTGCAGGTATTTAATTCTACTGTATGTTCCCAGCGGCACACTGCATTTGCCAATGCCTCTTGCTCAGTGATGGATCCTTCATTTCTTCAGGCATGTCCTATATGTTAGTACTTAATACTGCATGCTGTGTTGCATGTTTTATCATACTTCATATATTGCAGATTGTATTCTACATATTTTTGCTGTATAAACCTTTGAGACAGACCTCACCTGAAAATGTATTCGACATTCAGATGAATTTTTCTGGTTACCAACATGTGTGTGTGTGTGTGTGTGTGTGTGTGTATATATATATATATATATATATCTAGATATCTATATATATATACACACACACACACACACACACATATATATATATATATATATATATATATATATATATATATATATATATATATATACACACACATAGATGTATGGTTTACTATCAAAATCTCAAAGGCTAAATTGATTGAAAATCCCAAAAATTAAAACCCAGCATAAATGTCAAACATCATAAACACGACGTTCAACATTCGACATAAAAGACTTCCAGTTTCGAACGTCTGTGTGTCCTTTTATGTTTTAGCAGGGCTGCAAGCCCCCCTGCACCCCCTGCAAATAACATATGCCAACTCCAAGATCACATTACAGTGAGGAAAGTGGTAAGCTCCCTGATCCTCACTGTACCACAATCTCTGTTCACAATGTTTAACTCATAATAATGAATCAAGCTTTACATTCATTATTATGATGTCATATTATTCCAGTTCGACATTGTGCAGCTTTGCAAACTACTTTTTGCCCACATGGTGTTTGCACTCAAACATTCAAAATTTTGATTGTAAGCCTATATATGTCTATATATATCTATTTCTATATATATATATATATATATATATATATATATATATATATATATATATATATAGATATCAAAGATAATTGTATATGTCTTTTTTCTTAACCTGTGGTAGATGGTATATGGATTCTTCTGGGTCAAGGCCTGTTTGACTTTGCCTGTTCTTTCAGTTTATATCCTCATTATTGTATAATTTATTGCTTAGAGCAGTACAACTCCCATAGCAGCCATCTGTAATTCAAATCATCATTGTATCATTTGCTGACAAGAAAAATACGGGGAGTCATTTTGGGTAATAATTATTTTTACTAATAAACATTTTTCTTATGAATAAAGAAATTGATTATTAAAGATAAAATATATTACATATATTGTAACCTTTGCTAATGCAGTCTTTGCTTTCCAAAACATCTGCATGCTTGATAAACAGAGAATCATTAGTGTATCAAGTTTTACAGCATGTAGAAAACACCATTTATTCACAACAGTTTGTCTTTATCTTAAACATATTTTATGATCCTTATCCCAGATTTAGTAAACAAGGAAAATTAAGTAATTTTTTTATTGAATGACTGACTGCTTGACTGATTGATTTCTCTTGACTGACTGAAAGGTTTGTTGACTGACAAATGGCTAACTGATTAAAACATATTATCAAGTGAACAGTCAAAACTCAGCTATTCTGCTAATGAAGAGGCAGTTTGCCATTATGACTCACCATTTTTCTGAGACACACTCAGGGCATCAAAGGAGTTGTCAAAATAGAATAATTTTAGCACCACGGGGTACCTCTAATCTCTGAATAAAAATTGTTTTGCACTTGTCCACTGTTTTGCAGATTTTCTTGTCTGCTGCTTAGCTTGCAATTAACTCAAATAGAAAGTCAATTCTCAATACAAAACTAGAGCTGTTTGGTTTATATCAGCATGTTCTGAGTGCAGCAAACACCGGGCTGGGGGCAGTGACCATAGACTGTGACAGAGAGAGAGAGAGAGTATTTCATGTGAAGAGTTTTATGGCCTAGCCAAAATTAAAAATGGACATGATCACCTCAGGGTCCAGGCACAAAAATAGCCATCTGAAAAAAAAAAGCATAAATGGAATATCCTATCATGACTAAAGTGCTAATTATTATAAGAATGTTGCATACAATATTTCTGCGTGGTAGAGCCATATTAAAATCAGTACAAAATTACTCTTCCCCCTAGTTCAGTGACTCTGTGAAGCAACATGCTATTGCAGTGGACTATTCCTCTTTGGAATGATTTAATGAATACTTTTTCAGCTAACACAGTAGTTGGGTGGAGCATGATAATGGGTGTTAGGGTAGCTGTGCAAGGCTCTAGAAATCTGACTATATTATGTATAATTTGCTTTACATCTGCTTTTGTAATTTATTTCATTATTTGCTGCATACATTTGAAAGCTGTTGATTTATGGTGCTAAACTACAAGAAAGCAAATGGTCAATATGTGTTAAAAGTGTAATATAAATATTGACTATGCACGTACAAATTTAACATCATTAAACAACTTCAGATCAGGTATTCAATCTGTATAGCTGATTTAACTAAAAAGATATAAATATTTATCAAAAGAGGAAATATGTGATAAAAGAAAGTCAAAACAGAATTCAAAAGGGTGCTTACCCTTTTTAAATGGGTCTTACTGCTACCTATTCATGCAGCTAGGTAAATTATAGCCCTTGAAGGACAAGAACACTTTTAAAGTTCTGTGACTGTTCTAGGAACTCGATCACTTTGATTTTTTTGCTAGTAAATGAGTTATACAGAACTAAACATAAATGTACTTAGGATGTCACAATTCTGTATTGAAACATAATGATGATTATTTCTTTTTCACCCAGAACTGCCATTTCTAAACTATTGATATGCTGAGTGTGTATATGTACATAAGTATATATGAGGACACTAAAATGAGAGAAATTGCAAAATATGTGCTGGAGGAGAGATGTTTAAATTCGAATTATCTTGCAGTCCTCTCGGAAGGCTGCACTGAACAGCAATCTGTCTTTTCAAATAACGATACTGCTCCTTTCACAGGTTCCGCAAAAATCTAATCAAGGAGCATGGAGCGGAACTTGTGTAACATTTACAAATAAAGAAACGACACAATACCCATTTAAATACCTAGAGAATCACCATCACAGTGGTACAGGCAGAGGGGGAGGCAAAGAGAAACCGAGTTAGAGTTTGGTTAATAATAAATGACACATCATATGGAATGCCATTACACAGTATTCAGTGGTCAAGAATGATGACATAATTGTTCGAGAACTGGGAGATTAAGATGTACTTTGAAAAAACATGACAGAGGAGGGTGTAATTGTGGAGACAAAATACACAGGAAGTTTGTAATTTGCATGTCAAAATACTTTTTCATATTTTGATTGGATTAGACGTTGTCTTTCCACTTCATTTATCTTGGCTTCAATTAAATGCAGTAAAAGATGACGTCTCACATTTATATTCTTGACACACAAGGCTCATGCACACTTTCTAATTCTAACAGACAGGGTGGGGGTTGGGGAAACCTTGGTACTGTCTATTGTCTTGGAACCTTTTGTTAACCTCTAATTTGTCCCTCCATGAGTCTGTCACAGCAGTTCATAAGAATATGGCTTTGAGTAAGGGTGAAGGTTTTGTGGCAGGCAGAGGCAGGAGTTTTACTTTTCCATATTCATTTATCATTGACACAAAACATCTACTCAACAGAAATTCAAGTTATAAATAATTGGCTTCTGACAGCAGAGAGGATTTTTTTCTTCTCTCTTCTTTTTTTACACAGGGAAAATGTTCTGCTTTTGGTGGCCTAATCTTTCACTGCTGTATAGAATTTATTCTAATTTAAATGTCCTTACCAAGAAGCATCTCAAATTGCATGTAGCACATGCCCTTGACTTGGGTTGATTACATAGGGGCAGTATTAGATACATTCCATCAGTGGACAACCCAGCTTGTGCGAGGCTGAGATCAGAATCTGTGGAATTCATTAGTTCATGAATTTTAAAACAATATTTCTAGTCATGAAAAAAGATGAAAAAACTTACATCTTGTTTTAGCAGGTTCTGCTTGTCGTAACAGTTAACTAGAACTACATCTCATAATGATTTTTTTATTAAAGAAGCAATGAACATAAACTGAGAAAATTTCTTCAGAAAAAAAACATTTAACAGTAATGCACTCCTTGTATCTTTTGGTATTCTTAAGTTTTTTTTTTAGTGTATTTTAATTCCCTCAGATACATTTAGGGCAGCAGTTAGGAAACATGCTAACATTAATGGCTTATCTCATCATGTGTCTTACCTGTCATAACTTTCACATGGTGCTGTGATGCACAAATTTATACTCGATCAGCAGGATTTCCTAATTGCACTGTTTACATTAACTATTTCTAAATGCACAAATTATCTAAAGATTGAAGTATCTTTAAACAACATAATTTGACAATAAATGAATAAGGCTTTCTATCCCAATACATAAGTGTGTCATTAAACGAAGGACGTGCTGTGAATTCTGCTCACCTGCTTGGATTCTTGTGGCAGTGTTACACAGAGCGAAGAGATTTATGCATACTTAAAGTGGTTCACTGCAGGTTTGATACTCTTTATAATGTGTTGCCACAGTAAAGCACAGCTTAGAATTGCTTATGCAATAATAGCGGGTCTACTTCTAATTACCGAAACACCACTTACCTGAATCTTACTAGATTGAGATGACAATACTGAATGTGCACTTAAATGAATGTTCACATCACCGGAATTTTAAACAGGGAAAGGAGGCAGTTGGCCAACATGGGGAAATTTGCCCTTTTCCCCACTATAGTGTGATCTTGGAGTTGGTATATAAATAGTTATGGGGGGGGGGGTTGCAAATGACTTTACCACTATAAGAAAAATTATGTATAAGGAGGAGAAAGAGCATTACTGCTTACATATATGTGCCTTTCAGTTCTTCGACTTCCAACCAAAATGATTAGTCTAGTGAATATTTTTGAGGTTACCTGGAAAATGGTATACATTTTTGGTGAATCATGGGGCTACTGATATTTAGATCTCCTCATGTGGATTGATTCTCAGGCCAGTTGTCAGTTATGGAGACTAGATAGCAATTGTATATAGTTCTGATTCACAATAAATAAAAATGTTAGAATAATATTTTAAACTGAGCAACTGAAGCAACTTTTCTGCCTTAATTTTTCAGTCAGTATGAATACAAAATCATACAAACAAAACTATAAAAATAATTAAGCTTGAAACCATCTTTCCTTCACTTTTTCCAGTCATAATAAGAACAAAGTACAAAGATTCATCAAGTGATATCAAAGTAATAAAATTAAGCAGCATACCTCTCAACTGTATAGATTTTTACAGAATGTCCAGATTTCTGCATCATGTTTGTAGTTCATTTTCCAGAAAATTGTGTTTTTTTGGCAAGGTATTGGCAAATCATTGAAAAGTAAAGTCAGAAAATAATGAGACACATTTGAGTTTCAGACTTCTTACTCTTCAGAAAATGCATGCAAATGCAAAATCTACTATGGTATCAACTTTCTAAGCTTGTAAGAGCAATATTTAAAAAATGTCCCTATTTTTGGGCCTTTGTCCCCCCATAATTTATGGCTCTATCCAGCTTTCTTGCTCTAAGAGGTTGATAGATATGTTAAGAAGTGTTTTCCTTGCCTTGTTTCTGTCTTCTTTAGCCTACTATAGGAACATTTCTTGGTGCTGTCTGTTTCACAAAGAAATCTGCCAAGTGAATTCAATATTACAGCCCAGCCTAACTGTTGAACTGTCAATTGTCAATGTATGAAACTAAAACCATACAACGGCATGGATGTCCAGCTGTTTTACATGTCTGTCCATAAGTCTGAAGTTCAGCTGCTGCTTACGTTTCTTGCAGTAATAACCTTATTCTTTAATCTACCATTGTCTTACAACTAAACTTTCTGTTGTACTGAAAATGATTGAGTTTTGTGATGATTTTAGGCTGACTCCGAAATTACAATCACATGAAGTTAATAGTACATGAAGGACTGATGATGATGAGGTAGGACTCATGATGAGGGGCTATGTATTACTGACACCTATTTACAAACTAAACTGTGCAACTGCACACAGGAGTTAGAACTCTAATTAGCAAGTACAAAAACACAAACAAAGTAAAAACAAGATGAGCGCTTTCATACCACAACTGGGTACTTCATCAGATCTGCCCACTGCATTAAATCACCCAAATAGGGCCCACCCATATTCAAATCCCAAGTTAAAAGCAAAATGACATTACTAAAATGCTAAAACTTAATTATCAAAGATGGGGGCATGCCCCCCCCCCAATCACCACCTCAGTCTTCTGTTTAAAAATGCTACCTTCAAACCAAATGAAATGATTTTCCTATAGAATTTCCATAAGGGATCTCAGAACTCTGATTGTTTTGTTATCAAATGTATCTATTTTATTTAAATACTGAGAGAACCAATCAAACCCACGCTGGTGGAGATAACCAAAAACAAATCATTCACATCTATTGTTACAAATATTAAATTGTCATTATATACACGGTCCTGTATTTTCCTTAAGAAATCCCATAAATCTTTGTATATATAGTTTTCTTTACTTAACACGTTTTAACTTCAAATCAATACAGTTATTCATGCTATGTGTTTTAGAGCCTTTTGTATCAAAAATTGGGCACAAGAGTGGATTAGTGGAGCACTTATGAATTTTAGGAATTCCAAAAATACCAGGGATTCATGGATAATCGATGTTCAAATAATTGTATTCTGTTTCTGAGATTTGGCCTTGCATCAGCAAATCATAAATAAGGATGTCTGTTTTAAAATATGCTAAATTTAACTGATTTTAGATACTTCCTCACAGTTTTCAGAAAGTAAAATTCCCTCCATTTTAGAGTTATAATCAATAATGCCCATAACCACTAGACCTCCACCTTTATCAGGTTTCATTCACCTTAAATCTTTGTTTTCGCAAATTTCTTTCAGTAACACCCTTTCTTCCTTACAAAAATTATTAGTATATTTAGGATTCTTATCTTTAAGGAGGGACTTAATGTCCCATTCACAAACTTTCTCAAAAAGGGTGATAACTGGATGCAAATGTGGATTATACAAGCTGGGTCTCCTAAAATTGTCCATTTCGTCACCAGAACTGGTGCTATCTGGAATCAAAATGTTAAAAATTCAACTTTCTAATATAAAGCTTAAAATTAATTAAAGATTCTGCTATCCTACCTCTTCTAGTTGGTACAAAGGTCGTACCCCTTATCAAGTATACAGGTATGTACTTCAGTAATAGATGCAAAACTCAAATTATAAATCTTAAAGTTTCCTTGTTTATTAGGAACAATAACTAATGATCCCATGTACAATACATCCTCCTCTCCCCAACTGTCTTCATCTGGTGTGGGGATATCCACTTTTCCCCTCTCATATGATCCTGAACCTGATTTCCTAATATGGTTCCTGGTTTCTGATTTTTTAACCTCTCTGATGCCCTGAGAAGGTGAAGAATCTAAAGGGGCCTGCTGGGAACTGCTATCTAGGGGATAGGAACACTCATACTCAGACTCTTTAACATAAAGACCATCATTAAAACAAGGGGTAGGTTTGAGGTATGCTCTTTGCTTCTCATAATCCACACTGCCCCGCCATAACTTCTCTTTTTTACTTTTTACCTCACTAATAACCTTATCAACAGTTGAAAATTCTTTTTCATATTCACCTTTGTAATGATCAAAAAGCAAATCTTTGGTAATATCACTGTCCAACTTAGTAATTTCAGCTCATATAGGTCCATAAATGATTGATTATGCTGCATAAGGACCTCCATCAACAAAGCAAGTAAATCATGGTGTAAAGCTGTTCCTTCCTTCAATCCTGATGAAAATTTCCAAGTCCTCAGTCCCTTTGGGACAATCCCCATTTTAATGCACTCAAGAAAATAACAGTTTTCAACCTAATGTTTATAAAACTTCACTTACTTGCTTTCAAACATGCTAAGTTGTTTAGAAAGTGAGATACCTGAAATGGTGTCTCGTACAATGTTACTACGAAAGTAAATTTTATTCCGAAACCATCCTTTCAAAGTGTAACCATTACGCAAGTTACCTTCACAATTTCTTGCTTCAGCATTGGTATTATGCAAAGTACACTTCACTCCTGAATGCTAAGATCTCTCAAATGGGTGGTAAGATAACAAAGCCAAATCCCCTTGCCTGCACAGAATACTCCTCTCGCTACTGTGTGAACTCACAGGAAAATGGGAACCCTTCACTTATGAAGGGAAATCAAGTCCTTCATACATACAACTGATCCTTTGGGTAAATAGTTCAATAAGTCTAGTTAAATTACCCAAAGAAGAATTAAGCAGTCCAGAAGAAGCAGTGACCTGCCATGATACCTCCTTGCTGATCAAAGCAGATGACATCACACAGCAAGGTCAAAGGACAAAAAGAAAAGCAATAACCAAGCAGACCAAACAACAAACAAGAAAAAGAAGTCTTTCACTAAGCTGACATGATTTCAGACCACCATAACTTTCTGAATCACTGGCTTTAAGTACTTAAATTTCTCATCGCAGCATTGATGATTTAAGCACCAAAATCAATAGGTTCTGTTTCCTGATTTGTCTGTGGGAGAGTTTCAGAAACTTGTCAAACCTTTGACTTTACTGCTTACAAATGCACGAGTTTAATAATTACACAAGAAGACTTAGCTAATTCATCTGACAATCCTGTTGTTGTTTTGTGACTTTAATTTTTGCATATATGTATTTATCTCCTGTTGGCTGAATTACTTCCCCTATGTTGGTGGTCTGTTTTGAGGAGAAACCTAAGGAGGCATTCATGCTGAGTTGGAGTATATTGACTAGGTGATGGGGAAATTCCTCTCCTCTTTTCAGTAATAGGGGAAGAATACAAAAGCAACACCAAGACTGTGTTTGAGATTAGAGAGAGTAAGTGAGATGGTGGCAACAGTAGCAATTATAGAGAGCAAGTGAGATAGTGGTAGCAGTAGCAGATCAAGAAATAGAAAGTGAGAAATGATTATCACTAAATTATTAAGTGGACGTTTGGAGGTTTGGAGGAAAGCAATATTCTGGATTTAATAGATCATCCTGGACCTACTGACACTAGTGCCCTGCCATAGGGCAAGATTAAAGAAAAAGCATTCCCTTTGCAAAGTGTGAACTTTAAATAAAAAAAATGACTTGAAAGTGCATGCATACCTGGATACCCACTAGGTTACTGTAGAAAACATACTTGTGGTTTTTGGCAAAAGAGCTTCAAAACCAACAGAGTAACAGTGCGCCTGATGGTGTAGAAGGCAAAAAACTGAGATTAGAGCAAACAACAAGATGTTAGGAAGGAGCATTAAAAAGAACTGCAACTATAGAACAAAATACTTTTCTCTCAAAACAGCCTATGGTAAGGATAAAAGCAACACAAACAATTACATAATCAAACATACTTTGGAATACTTATTATCAGTTTTGTGGTTCAGGGCACAAGATCAATAATGGACAATCAAAATGAAACTCTTTTGGATGCAACTCTCAAATCTGTTGAATTAGCTGCAAACTTTATTTCACATTTTCAGAAAACAAGTGAGTTTAATCATGAAAGGATCCGATAGTTTGTGAGTTTACAGTTCAAATGAAAGCTAAATGTACAATTTACAACTGATAATACACAGAAAAAAGGATATTGAGCTTTATTTAAGTGAAAATTGTAGCAATGTACATGAAATAAGGCAAGCAACCAATGACAGAAATATGTGGAATAGAAGATAGATGGCTTGCTTTCCTCTGTTAAACGACAAAAATACCATTCTGCTAACATAATGTTCAATGGAGATGGACATGATTTTATTGCAACAAATCCAGAACTTATTTAATTTTTGGGGAAAGCCATCATTTAGTGATTGAGTTTCCCCGCAAACTGTGTGCAATGTGTGAAGAGGGGGTCATAGTTCTTAGAACTGCATAGCTAAATAAAAAAAATATATATGGTCATGTGGGTCATTTTTTACTGGATAGTCAGAATGACAATATGTACATTGTTGATACACAAAATGATAAACAAATGGAGGAGTGGCCATGTATCAAACACGGATGTACAATAAAATGAATGACTGTTCATGTGTTTAATCAATGTGAAATAAATAAATGATCTATGGTGTTTTTGAAACTACAGCAAGCAAAATGAAAGGTTGGCATATTGGTTAAAGTGCTTACCTTATACACATAAGATAAAGAGTTTGATTCTCACTTGGGGTAGTTGAATAGCCTTATGAAAAAGCAGATAAAATCCTGACTGCAATTTCATGGAATGAATAATATGTTTAATTGCTATACAACAAATAGTAGAATATGAATGAAACATTGAAATAGGTAATATTTTGTTTTTGTTGCACAAATTGGGGGTTAAGAGGTAAAGAATTTTTGTAAATATGTCTGTTTACAGACATGCATGAATATAAATAATTTTAATTTATCTACAATAACTATGTAAACATGATGTGACAATTAAGAACTTGTACTCTTTCTTTTTGTTCCTGTTTCACTGAGGGTGAAAGGGAGGAGATGGGTGATGCAAAGAGAGTTTTGTTAGCATGTCTAATGTGGCTGATGTGACTATGGAACTTAGTCATGAATAAGCAATGGATGCTGTTGAATTTAGTTCTGGTGGTCAGTGCATAAAGTTGGAGGAGTCGTATAAACTTTGAAAGGCTATGAGCAAATGATTCGGACAGAAATACTCAGGAGCATTTTGAGAACACTGACTTCTAGAACACCAGGAAAGCACTGACTTGTTAGCCAGTCAGCATTCTGCTATTCCAGTTGGTACACAGAGTTGGGAAACTTCAGCAGAATAACATGTTGAAGTGAATGTTACTGAAAGCATTTTAGCAATCCGATGTCTTAGGCTGCAGTGTCAAGAAATCAAGAACTACTATGAAAAGGGTATGTTTGGCTGGCCTGATCAAGGATGTACACAAAAATTCTGCTGTTCCCACTTGCCCAATCAACAAAAAAGCATGTTTTAAATGTTTTCCCTGATAGTGATTGCACAGTGGCTTAAAGTACCCACAAGATGTAGGTTCCCCAGGGATCAGTATAAGAATGCCTTCATGGACAAAAAAACTGCTGATATTGTTTGAGAGGCTTATCTTGGTTTTTGTCTGAGATAGAGGCCTACTGTGTGGCTGTTTCAGGCCAGAAGCAGGAAACAGATAATTTATGAATGGCGCTAGCAACATTTAGAAATGCAGTACCAGTGCTTCAAATGTCAATAGAAGCTGTAAAATGAGACATGGCCTCTTTAAAACAAAGACATGAAGGCTGGCAGATAAAGTGGATAACCTATGAATCATTCCAGGTGGGTAAATAACATATTAAGGGTATCCTAGAAAACATTCAAGATGATGACCTACATTCATATTTGGACCACATCCTCAAAGTTATCTGCTTGCCTGACTGCCTTATTCCAGATATTGAAAGAATCCATAGGGTTGAATTCCCAAGAAAAAAGGAAACACTCCTGCAGCATACCCAGATGGCTCTTCAATCACCAAGGTTGTGGGACAGGTTGATCCAATACAGCTGCAAGAATGAGAGAGTCAAATGGGGTAAGCACAGGATGATTTTTGTGGCTGATGTTTGTAGTTTGTACACTATCTGATAAGCCAGATGGTACAAGTCAGAACAGAATTAAGAGAACTATGATACAGAGTAATTTTGATGTACCCATAAGTACTGATCCTAGAGGAGAAGGGAGGTAAGACCTATTCTAAGAAGTCACAAGGAGGCAATAAGCTTTTTCATTTCAGCACAAGCTCAGTTGCGAGAGTTAGAAATACTGGAACCAGAGGAGAAGGGGTGGTCAAATAAAGAAGTAGAGTGGGAGAATCATTAACCTACCTCACCCAGCAGGTCCCCGTCGCATGAAAAGAAGAAACATTCTTAGTTTTATCAGGGCCATCAAAAGAACAACTCAGAGAGATTAGTGAATGCTAATGTGACAACTGTGACTCCTATGTAAAATCAACCTGTGGCTGCTGTGAGCTCAGAGAGTAGATGAAGCAGCATCACTCAGTACAAAGGGTGGGGGTCTGGCAAGCCTGCCCTATCACAAAAGAGGACTGGACACCATGGAAGTATCGGTTGGAGTATGATAGAATTAACGGGGTCATCACCCTAGGAGAAAAATCAATGGACTTTATTACATTCCCAGGGAAGCACGGTATGTCCAGTAATAAATCATGGTCCGAGATATTTTCTGTCTCCTCTGATTCAGTGGTTGACCAGTCTTACTCTGCATGAGGTCTTGAGAATTTGGAAAGGAGCATCGAAGATGGTTGACTATACAGTTGGCCCTAGCAGTAACTTTTAACTACATATATAGAGGGATCAGCTACCTATACATTTTCTTTGTTACATGGTTATCTTACAGTGAATATATGGATTGTATAATGCATCATAGTTTATGACTTATGTAATTGTACTATAAGCACTGATTTTGTTCATGTGACCAGCATTAATATAAGGGTAAATATTCTAGTGACCTAATGTACGTCTTCCTGTCTTTTTCCCTTACAGGAGACATTGTTACAAAGGTCACATAATGATTATAATGATGTTTAACCAAGTGGTTTGAATCAGTTGAGTGAGCTAAGGTGAGCGTGCTCATGGGAGATTTTAATTTAGTTTTAAATGCATCAGTGGACAGACTATATAATAAGTGCTTGTCCCACGAGAAGTTAAGTGTTCCTCAAGGAATGGATGGACAGATATGGCCGAATAGATGTATGGAGGGCACTTTACTCCAATGAGGTTATGATAACTTTCTAAAGGAACTTAGTATTGCATGGAAGTAGGATTGATCTTTGCTTATTCCTAGACAGCTGGGTGACAGAATTCACAGTCTTACCATACCAGAAATGCCCTCCCCCCTCTGTCTGACTCAGTTCTGATGATGTCTTAGTGTTACAGATGAAAGCACTAAACTGTGAATGTTTTTAACGTACTTTTGGTATTAAACATATTCTTCAACAAGTTTTGAGTTCAGTGGCTGACTTGCTAGTTGTTTTGCTGTTATTAGATTTATTCTGGTATATTTTCACTTGTGGCTAACTAAAGTGTGTTTTCACATTAAGAAGACTGGGACGACTATTGACAGTAGAAAGGTAGCTTGGTCTGTTTGAAATGGGAATCACGCAGGTAGACATAAGTGAGAATTACTTGATGTAGCTAGTTGTTTGATTCGTTTCTGATACCGTTTCACTTTTGGCTACCTAAGTGTATTTTTTACATTAAAAAGACTTGGATACAATTCTAGTGGCAGTAGAAAGGTAACTTAAAAATACACAGGGAGGCTTAAAGTGAATATTACTTGTTGTAGCTAATTATTTGATTTGTTTCTGATAGCTTTTCACTTTTGGCTAACTAAAGGGTGTTTTTACATGAAGAACACTGGGTCTGCATTTCTAATGACAACAGAAAGATAACATAGTCTGAGTTGGAAAACGTACAAGGGGGCTAGTTGGCCCCTTTTCATTTTCAGTTAACTAAAGTGTGTTTTTACATTAAGGAGAATTGTACTGTTATTTTAGTGGCAACAGTAAAGTAGCCCAGTCTGTCCAAGTTGAGAAATGCAAAGGGAGCCTTAAATTGAGATTGTTACATCAGCCAGAGGGCTTTTTAGGGACTTAGTTGTTTGGTGTTAATCTGCACTTGAGAGCTACTTTGCAGTGCTTTTTCATTAAGAAGTTCCAGGATCATCCATCTTGTGGCATAAGGTGTTTATTTGATTTTTCTGTTTGCTATAAGGTAGGTGTGTTTGTATAGAGCTGTTCACCATTCAGTGGCAGTTAGCAATACACTGTATTGTAGCAAACATACAAAGCCAGTACTTAAAACTTGAACTTGTAACACAGAAAGACTTTGTGTAGACCTAAGCTTAGGACAGCTTATTAGTACATTGGACAGCACTAATATCAGATGATAGGACTATCTAACATTTAGCCTTAAACTTAGGCACCACTCAGGTAGCCCCTGAAAAACTAAGTCCCTAAACCATAATAGCCCTGCCCTAATACAGGTCCTGACACCATAGATTTGCAATTTCCTAATATCTCTGTGACCCACTTGATAGATAGGGGCATCCTGTAACAATGTAGCAATTGTCTGATGTCCTCAGACAATCTTTTAACCCCATAAAGAAACTAACACAGTATGCAAGAGATGTGCATTAATAACTTCCTTGGAGGCAAAAATCTTGCTTACAAACAAGGTTGTCAAGAATACACACACTTCACAATACTGCTCACCACATGCATCAAATGTAAAGAAACATTTCCAAATCGCAAAGACCTCCTAAGCTGTCAGATTGCCACACCTATCCTCAGCAATCACTAAAGCACACACCAAAATCAACACCTAAGCCTACACCCAATGATCCCCCAAGATCAAAGCCCATAAGGCAATGAAACACTTTACCTAGTACTCTTGTGATAGGAGATGCTATTATACATCACACATCCTTCTCACCAGGCTGTACAAGGAGAAGATAAAGGTTAGTTGTCTATTTGGAGCTATAATCCACAATATCATGCACATGCACTGACGTCACTACACCACAGGTACCAATATGATTCTATCATAGTCCATGTGGGTATAAATGACCTGAGTTGTAACACTGGACTATATGAAAACAGACATCATGGATCTCCCTGATCATGTGTCACAGACAGATATGTGCGTTGCATTAAGCAGCATTCTGTCTTCACCATTGATGATGCCACAGTTTGTACAGCAAATTATTGATTTTAATAGCTAGCTTAGTTTCTGGTGTCAGTCCAAAGGAATCCAATATCTGTCAGCATTTTGTTTATTTAACACTTGTTAACTGGGAAAGTGTGACTTGGAACAAAGTTAATTTTCAGCAGAGACCAAGGGAGAAATGCTCCAGATGCATGTCTTTATAATGTGGGAGAAAACCCACACGATTGCAGGGAGAACATGCAGACTCCACACAGAAAGTACCCCAGCCAAGAATCGAACCAGAGAACTTCTTGCTGTGAGGTGATAATGCTACCGCTGCACCACTGCGCCATCCAGTGTCCAAGTATGGGAGGACATGCTTAACAGACCATGTTGCTTTGCCAAGGATGGCCTGCACCTGTTCCCCCGGTCTTTCAGATATTAGCTAAAACATTATCCACTCCCTTAAAGCCTTTTTCAGGCAATTTCAAAATGACAATACTACCAACAAGAAAAAAATACTCAAAGCAGCCTTTATTTGTTACTGTTCAATGCTAGGAGTCTAAACAAGAAACTCCACACCCTACAATATCTCCTTACTCAGGAGAATGCAGACATATGTTTTGTTACCAAAACTTGCTTTCAATCTTCATAAAGGTACTCCAGCAGTGCAAGGTTACAGTGCCTTCCTCACATTTAGTCCAATAACAGCACAGACAGTGGCTAAAGGTGAAAGTGTCTTGATCAACAATGATGCCTTGGAGTTCAACCATGCCCAAATCTCCATAGATAAGGTTCCTTATCATATCCTGGCCAGTACAGGGCACCCTCTATGACCATTGGAGCTCACATCTCTTACTTAGACCTACTAGATGTATTCATCATCCAACCAAATACCCTATTCATGGGAGACTTTAACTACTCCTCTGTAAACTGAGAAATGTACACTGCCTCTAACTCACAAGCACAATATTTCCTGGACTTTATCAACAGAAACACTCTGGACCAAATAGTGCACATTGTCACCAGACGATCAAACATATTGGATCTTGTCCTCACAAATATGGGACAGCATTGCCCCCCCCCCCATGTATCATTCTTATTCATGAGGTTGCACCACAGAGTTGTCTCCCTTGAAATAGAAGTCAACCTGGAAAACTCAACTAAGCCAGTAACAGTTAGGAACTATTCTAAAGCAATCTACATCCTATTAATCAACAGTTTGTCAAAATTCACAGCTCCCCCACACCTCAAGAACACAGCTACCTATGCAGAATTATTTACTGAAACCTTGTACAAACATGTAAATGGCTGCTTTGAGGCTGCAGTACCTACCAGAAGTAATCTCGGATCTAACAGCAAAAGCAAACTCCACTAGTAGAATCCTTACCTTAACAGGGCATATAACAAAAGGAAAAAAAAAGTCATGGTCAAAATCAGAAGTAACAACTCCCACAGAGACAAGAGTGTTCTGATTCAGAGGCCTAATAAAGTCCAACAAGGCCAATTATGAGGTCAAGATAGCCTCCCAGGCTTAAGACAATCACAAGGCCTTCTTCAGCAATGTCAGGAACCTTAGAGGTAACATTCAGCAGTGTGCAGAACTGATGGTAAATGGCACAAATCACTGCATAACTCATGGGATTGCAGGCTGGCTCCCAGATGGGACCCAAGAGGTCAGGATCAGTGAGACCACCTCTACAATGAGACCGTTCACTAGCTGAGTACCCCAGGGTTCCGTGTTTGGCCCACTCCTGTTTTGCATCTACTTCTTAGAAATAAAGGCTAATGTCAAAGGCCTCTGGCTCACCAAGTTTGAAGATGTCTGTAAATTGGGAGCTAGCATACATTCTACCTTTAGCACCAACAACCTACAAGAGGGTCTAGCACAAACAAATGACTGGTGCCAAACCCACAGATTAAAACTCAATGTGAAGAAATACATTAGACTGCTCTTTGGGAAATCATCTACCCAAGCTAATTACTCCGTCAATAAAACACCCCTAAGATGTGACCCAAAAGTCAGGAACCTGAGAACATATGCAGACAGTGATATGGCCTGTGACTAACATGTAGCCAAGATGGTAAGAAAATCAGACTATGTTCATCCAACTCATAAGCAAGGGTATGGTACCCAGATCCAAGCAAGTTATAGTACCGTTCTACTCATGGCATGCACCTAACCAGGCAGTTGCTACAGCTGGAACACCCTTAAATGTTTCTCACCAGGAGAATCCAGGGTATGAATACCCTGTCCTACACAGATCACCTTAAGATCCTATCTCTGTACTCTGTCTCATACTGGTTACTGAGAGGCAATCTATGTCAAGCATATAAGACATCCTCGGATCCAGCTCTGATGAATCTCTTGCACATCTGCAACACAAATAGTGCCAGAAACACTAGACCCAAGGTCCTGAATTTTACCTGGAACATAAACTGAACAAGTTGCAGATATATATCTCAAAGGATCTCCATGCTATGGAATAAGCTCCCCATCTAGATGAAACTGAGTTCATCTTTGGCTGAATTCAAACAAAACCTTAATTACTGGAAGGGAAATTGCAAATTCACTCCCAGTTTGTTCCCCATGTTCCTGAAGGACAGAGGTTGACAGTAAGTGTCGCTCATCCCTCTCTAACATAGAAGACAAGCAGGAGGGGTATTTTGTTTAGATGCTTTAATACATAGAAACACATCAGGATGGATAGCAGAATCATAAAATACAAACGGACTGCTTAACAAGCAGGTCTTACATACATACATACATGCTTATATCTCAACGGCTAACTACAAAATGGCAGTCAAACTTGCACATGCTCAGTATTTATACACTTGTGCAAGCCCTTGGATAGCTTCTTAATGGTATATACACACACATTGATCTGCTGTAAGTAAATTAATCTCCAACTAACATGCCACCCTGCTCACATAACCCTTAGCTTCCTCCTTACTAAAATACCCCACTATATAGGTGTCCAAGGAACATGGCTACAAAACTGGGTTGGGGTTGCATGGCTAGGCTTGTAAAGACCATGGTTGTTGTTAGCCCAGTATAAACCTTTGAACCTATGAAGGATCGCTCCTAAGGCGGAATAAGTTCCAAAGTGCTGGGCTTACTAGGGGCTACCACATATCTCCATCTATGTGTTTTTTTTTTTGAATGTCTCAAATGCTAAGATTAAGTAGTCGAGATTGGCTGTTAGAGGATAGCCTCACCAACCTACCACAGCTTGCTTTGTTGTGGACAACACAAGCTTGAGTACTGGACTTGAGGGAAGAAGGTTTGCTGCTGGGGGGTGTGCTATGGGAAGAAATCCCTGCAGGGGTAATTTAGCATCATCCCCAAGTGTTAGCAGCACTGCAGGACATTGGAGCAATATTGGAGTGACAATGGAATAAAAGAGTGGAGACAATTACAGGTTTCAAAAAAGAAGTACAAAATAAAAAAATCTGCAAAGGTCAAATTAGAATTTTCACTTGGGTTGGAGGACTGGTTCAACTATACATGATGAGTGCATATGCAGGCAGATAGACCGACTACGTGAGTTATACCTTTGGAGAAAGGGGCTCATATGAAGAACAGGAGGGCAAGCACACTCTACAAGGACATCTGGGAAGGTAAAGCAGAAGCATTTAAGAAACAAAAGGAAAGTGGCTGAGGAGAAAAGAGGGAGTTCAACTACACCAAAAAGAAAGGGTATAGTCCTGGGCAGTTTTCACTAAGCTTAGTAGGTGGAATAGATATACAGACCAGCAAATGAGGTTTCTCAATGGCTGGTATTTTACACCAGCTAAGCAGTGTAGAAAGGGATTTAGAGGTGCCTGACCTCAGAGGGGGAAATGTGCCCATGTTCTGGGAGTATTCTAAGGTACAGGTATCCTAGAGACATTTACATTCTCGACTTACAGAGGCTTTTGAGGAAGAAATAACCCTCTAAATAATTTTTTTATGAGATCATCAGTACAGCATATGCATATATTGTAGTCATTATCTGAAACTACTCAGCTTTAAATAAAGTCTTATGTACTAGCTAACATCGGGGTGACTGCAAAATTTACCAATAATGAACAAAACAAAGGATAAAAAGATCACACAGGAAAATCCCAAAGGCAGGAGCATCAAAAAAAAAACCACGGGAAGGCAGATGCTTTGCTGTATAATACTTTAAACTTCATTTAAAAGAGGATCATGGAAAATAAGTATATGATCACCAAAGGATATACAAGTGTTCTGGCAACAAGGCTTCTGAATGACTTTGGGCAGGATTCACGAAGGCTTGCACGGAGTGTAAGAGACGTGTAAGACTCCATGCAAGCCTCGCGATCCAGGAACAGCCCGAAACTCTGTGTAAGAGACCAGCTAAAATGTCTCTTACATGGACTGGGCGTGGATATGCTAAATACCTCACTTGCAGCCAAAAGGCATGCAAATGAGGTAGAGTAGCGATCCACGAAGCAGAAAGCAGCCCGTGTAAGAGCCATTTTAGCTGCAGAAATGTACTCAGTTGACAACTGAGTACGTTTCTGCAAAAATCACAATGGAGCCATGTCAGCTCCAAATAAAGGGTGCATATGTGTCAGGCAGCATGCCAATGGCCAAATATGTGGCCACTGGCAAGGTACCCCGATGCAAATACGAAAAATAATTCTTTTTTTTTTTTCGGCGATCACTGATGTTTAAACACAGCGTAGCCCCGCGCAAACGGGTTGCGCTGTATAAAACAGAAAAATGAAGGTTATAAACCCACAAATGTGGGTTTTATGCAATACATGGATTTACAATACAGGGACCAGCAGACCAAAAACAACATGGCCACCGTTTAGTGGTTGCTAAGGGGGGAAGCTGAGTCTAAGAGATGTAACTAAGCATTAGTAGGCAATCTGATGTAAATGAGTGTTAGGATACTGAATTCCACTGTCACATAGCAAATGAGTACATTCTGAGTAGTGTAAGACATACATAAGGGGGAGGAATAGAGTAGGAGATAGGTGACATCACAGGGGGGAATGGTAGAAAGAAATGCAGTTCATTGGAGGTCAGTGTTACATGACAGATGTCAGATGCATATCATGGAAAGAGGAGTGCCACAAGATAAGCATGGGAAAGTCAAGAAATGGAAGGTGTACACTGTTGCTTACACCAAAGTTTCTTGTTGGGCGTGCATGCACACGTGTGCGTGCCATGAGGTGCGGGTAGGGCAGTGTGCGCGCGTGTAAGGCAGACTGAGCATGTGGGAGCCTGTTGGCAGACTTGTAACACTGTTTTCACTGGTGTGCGTGCGTTTTAACCCAAATAAGACTATTCTAAACCGTGTAAGCATGTGTGCACGCGTGTAAGCCAATGTGAGCGTGTTTCTGCTGGTATGCGCGTTGCTCCCCCCTGAGGAAACAGAAAGGAAAAAGAAAGCAACAGAATTAGTAGGAAGCTAGCAGGGAATACTGCTGGAGCGAGCAGGTGAAAACAATTAGAAGCAGGCAATTACATAGGCAGAATAGTAGCTCAGCCAAGCACTTAAAACTCTGCAAACAGCAGTGCAGGATGTTTCTCTCAAGAGACACTGCAAGACAGGAGTAAGCTATTAGAAGTGAAAACTGAAAAAGCTGAACTCAGAGCAGAAATGCTAGGGGCTGCCATAGCTGTCATAACGAGACATAGGCGACTTGCTGAGGGTGGTGACAATGCAGATGGTGCCAGACAACCCACAGTGAGGAGATGGAGAAGAGTGTACAAGCCCAGGGTCACCTACCACGGGTTACATGAGCTGGAGATAGTAGAGCGCTATAGAGTGGACAGAGACCTCCTGCAGCAAATTGTCGAGCTGTGCAGGCCTCACCTCACACACAGAACCAACAGAGGGGAACCCATCCCAGTGGAAACCAAGGTATGTGTTGGCCTAAGAATACTAGCAACAGGTACCTTCCAAAGACCAACTGGTGATATGATGGGGATATCACAGGCATCAGCCTCCAGGGTACTGCACCAGTTCCTGGACGCCATGTCAGCACATGTCTGTGATCATGTATATTTCCCCAATGCCCGTGAGGTATTGGCCAGCAATATGCATCTCTTCCAGCAAATAGCAGAATACCCTGAGGTAGTGGGTGCAATAGACTGCACACACATACGCATCAAAGCACCAGCCGGTGAGCGGGGTAGGGCCTACATTAACTGCAAGGGCTTCCTCTCCATCAACTGCCAGGTCGTGTGTGATGCCCAGGGCATAATAATGAATGTGTGTGCTGGCTGCCGTGGGAGCTACCATGATTCCCATATCTGGCATTTGATGCAGCTGTACCAGACATTTGCCAATGGGGACATCCCACACGGACACCTAGTGGGGGATGCAGGTTATGCACTGGAGCCGTGGCTGATGACACCCATCAGAAACGCACACACACCTGAACAGGAACGCCATAATGAGGCACACGCACAAACACGTAATGTAATAGAGCATGTGTTTGGGCTGCTCAAGTCACGGTTCCGGTGTCTGGACACATCTGGTGGAGCCTTGCAGTACTCACCAACTACATGTACCCAAATTGTCATGGTATGTGCTATGCTACATAATATGATCTTGCGAAAACAGCTGCAGCAGGACCAGCATAGGGATGGGCCAAACAGCCCCCCACCATTGCCAAGGCCATCACAGGCAGAGCGTGACTCAGAGGAGGAACAACCTGAGCCTGCCCCAGTAGGCAGAAGGAGGCGTGCCCAGTATGCCCTGGCCTTGGCAAAGAAGCAACGCATAGCACATACACTGGCTCAGTAGGAACCCTGGGAATGATACCCCTCTCTGACTCACTCATATAATAACATGGATGCCTAAAATGACATAACCTGCTCTCAAACATGTACAGGGAGTGTAATACGTGCATCTGACAGAGGCAGCCCTGCAGCACCACCTGAGGCATGAATGCCATGTGTTAAGTAATGTAACACCATGTAGTATATGCACACTTGAGGACCCTGACTAACATCCTACCCTCACCAAGCTTGATGCCACAATATGACGATGGGATGATCAATTGCAATAATTGGCTGAAGTATTGCAGTTAGTCAAAGGGGATCCAGTGTGTGCCAGCCTGGGATGACATGCTGAGCATGACATGATGCTCCACCTGCTAGGGGTGGTGTGCACCTATCAGTCCAGGCCTCATGGATACTGGCAAAGGCTGTCATTACCCACAGCGTGCCCTGAATAGGTAAGACTCAAAACACAAACCCACCTCCATAGGTACCACAAGGGATAAGAACCTAGATGTAATGCTACCCAATGCCAGAAGTCTAAACAGCAAGATGCGTGCAGTGTAAACTCACCCAGTATGGAGAATGTTGATATCTGTCCTGTAACAGAAAACTGGGTCAAGGCTCACAACAGCACCCTAACACTACCAGGTTACACCTCATACTGTGCTGTACAGCCTCAAAACATGGAACAAGCTACAAAAGGAGGGTGACTAGCAATAATTGTCAAGGATAACCACACCCCCATGTTGGTACCACAACAAGAAGCAGCATGGACTAGCCATGGTCAAGTAACAGTGGCTAAAACTGCTTCCCAGTTTATAGCCTGCTACAGACTACCATCCTAACACCAGGAACTGCACCTGGCCTATGTTGGAATACATGAATATATCAAGCCCCCAAACCACATTATATTGGTTGACTGAAAATACCCAGACATAGACTGGGAGCATTATACTAGCTCCAACACTGTAGGAGAAAAGTTCCTAGAATCCATAAACCAAAATGCCCAGGAACAACGTACCACTCCCACAAGAGGGGTAAGCATACTGGATGTGATAATCAGCAACATGGGTACTGGATGGCAAGATGAGAAGTGTATCCCTCACTGGTAAGACCAGACCATAGAGTAATCACACTGGATATACACATAGTGACCACAGTCCCTGGCCAGCAAACCACAGTGAAAAACATGTGTAAAGCATAAGTTGCACTCCTCCAAACTGATGTGGAATCCATTAAAGGCCCTGTGCAAGTGCAAAATATGGGCCACACCTCAGAACCTGTCATACAGGCATGCCATGAACACAGCCAGGAATGCTTGGATTATGCAATCACAAATAACAACAAGACACAATGCCATACACGCAGGCATCTGGCATGCTGGACTCCAGCCATGACCAAACCATGCAAGAGAATGAGGAAGCTACTACATGATAGAGCAAACATAAAAAGGGAAGTAATCACTGATCAGTAGTATGGCAATAAAATATGTCCACACATACAATCCACTAAGGCCAGCTACAACAAGTTGAATCTGTGAATCCTGAGGCAATGTTACACCTGCCCCAAGTACACAGACAACCCTCAACTCCCCCAAAGAAATACAAATATATGTGAGAGATGCAACCATTTATCCAAACCAGAGGCTGAGCTCCCTCAACTCAGTACTGTCAAAACTAGTCAGGAGGAGAAGGTAACCACACACACCACAAACCCAGTCCCACATAGACCTATCACAACTGCAAACCAAACACATAAACACAGAAAAACATTCCCGGAGGCCCTAATTACAAACACAGCACACCAACAGAGGCCTCCAAAGCAGACCCCCAAGCAACCACAACCTCCAAACATAGCACATGCAACACATAGTACACAAAGCTGGTGTGCCAAACAGTCACAGGCCAGAAGGAGAAACAACATGCCTGATACAGTTGTAATAGGTGACTCCATAGTCAGACACACTGCTGTCCCGCTCACCAGACTGAACAAGGGAAAGGGTACAGTAATCTGCCTGTAGGCTGCTACAATACGCCACATAACACAAGTACGCAGGTCACCCCAAAGCAAGTAGAAATATGATGCAGTCATTGTCCATGCTGGCGTGAATGACCTAAGATGTACCTCCCTGGACTACATGAAAAGAGACATAGATGAGCTCTCTGAGTATGTACTCAGTTTGCAGCATCCTACCCTCACCAAGAATGATGCCACAGTACAAACACAGAATGATCAGCTTTAACAAGTGGCACTATTACTGCTGTCATTCCAAGAGGATCTAATGTCTGTCTGCTTGGGATGTCATGCTTGACAAGCCATGCTGCTGTTCCAGGGATGGTTTGCACCTGTTACCCCTGGGCGTCTGGATATTGGATAAGGCTTTTGCCACCTCCATAGAGCCTTACGTAGGCAAGGCTGAAAAGACTAACCCACCACCCTAGAAAACATAAGTGGTAAGAAACATAAGGGTAATGCTGACCAATGCCAGATGTGTAAACCGCAATATGCATGCTCCTGAGGCCCTCCCCAGTATGGAGAACATCGATGTCTGTGCAGTGACAGAAACCTGCTGCAAGCCTCCTGACAGCACACCAGCACTACCAGGTTATACCTCATATCATGCGTTATGGCCCCAAAACCTGGACCAAAACATAAAAGGAGGGGGAGTATCCATATTCAGCACAAACACCCATACGTCCAGGTAACTGACAATGCACGAAGCATTGGAGACCAAACATGTGCACCTAACCATAGGCAAAACTGCTGTACAGTCTGTAGCATGCTACAGACCACACTGTCACACACAGGAACCCCACCCAGCCATCCTGAAGACACTGGACAGTATGAATGTCCCACCAAATACCAAACAAGGTACTCACAAATTACCACATAGGTGGTAAACCATTATGTATGGAAGGAGTAATCAGGGACCTAGGGACACAAGTGGACAGTAACCTGTTATGTGACACTCACATTGCCAATGTGGCTAGGAAGACTGTCTGTATTGGACACCGTATCATGAAAGGATTCACATCTACGTCAACATAGGTCATTGTGCCCCTGTACTGTTCTCTTATCAGACCCATAATCTAGTACAATGCCTCATTTGGGATGTACCTTACCTGACACCTGCAGCAGTTAGAAAGACCTCAAAGGTACCTCACCAAGAGGATAAAGGGTCTCAAATATATGTCATATGCTGCCTGGCTGTAGACATCGCAACTGAATGCAGTCACATACTGCCTACACAGAGGCATTGTATGTCTGTTGTACAAGGCCATGTCCAACACAGGAGTAATGGACATGCTCCACCCCAGAAAACTCAAAGCCATCGGAGCTGTGAGAGTGAGAGATGTCAACCTCAACACATAATGAAATAGGATGTGCTGGAGGGACAGATACATAACCCAGAGGCTCCCCACACCCTGGAACAGAATCCCACTCCATGTTAGGCAGAGCCCCTCACTGACACTCTTCAACAGGAATCTTGCCAAGTGGATGGATGATCGTAGATGTACACTGGGAGTCTTCACTGTGTCACGTCCAGACAGAGGCACAGTAAAGTAAATCATAAATGGCCATAATATTCACATAGCAAGGGGTGGCAAAAGACACACACACTCTGGCTAGGCTTACAAATGCCCTAGGGTGGATAGCCTAGTATGAACCTATGAACCTATGGAGATACAAATTGTACAGGACACTAAGGATAATCCCAAGGCTTACTCAACTGATGGTAGGAACCGTGTTGGGAATTCACAGATATGCTCTGAATCACACAAATATTACAAACAACATACCAAACACACACACGTATTGCCAACATACAACCTGACAGGTGCAGTGCAACCCCCCCCCCTCAGAATGCAAACTATCTATCCCAGCAGACTGCTGGCCCCCTGACATTGCAGATGCTGAGGTAACAGCCAGCATCTACAAAGCAAAACACACAGCAGCAATGGTATGAGATGGTGTCCTGGGCTGAGTCCAACATGGACTCCAAGAAGAAAGGAATGCCAAATCACACTACTGCTCAATGTCAGCCTTACCACAGGATATGTACCCAAAGAGCAGTGCACAACAACAGTGGTCCTTCTCAACAAAGGTGTTGCCTGAATGGATACTGCAAACTACCACCCCAGAATCCTGAGAAGCTTGGTCTGCACAGCTATGGAAAGGATCAGCATGTACCGCAGACATAAAGATATTGGGGACCTACTGACACTGGACCCTAACCAGTGTGGCTTTCTTAAGTGCAGATCCTGCCCCTAAACATGTTTGACTCATTTGAAACAGTCATTAAGGTCATTGATGAGGGCAATGTGGTCCACACAGCATAGCTGGACCTTGCAAAGGCTTCCATACAATACCCTGCGTGTTCATTATAGATATGCTCACCAGCTTAAATATAAACCCCTATGTTAGTAGAGGGGTTGCAAACCAGACCAAGGACAGAATTGACATGTTCAGACATGCTTCAGCCATGTCAGACTACAAATCAGATATAACTGGTATCCCACAAGTCTTGGTCCTGGGACCTCCCTCGTTTGGTATATATGTCCCATAGGTACAGGCCAACATGGAAGGACTACAAACTGCCCACCATATCTGACCCTCCAGCTGACACAAGCATCCCACAAAAGGGCCACATAGAAACAGACAACTGGTGCCATAGCCATGTCAGCAAGCTAATTGCAGAAAAGTGTATAGTCACCCCCCGTGGATATACAGTAAGTGCCCACCAATTACCACATAGGTGTTAACCCATTACATACCTAACATGTAATGAGAGACCTGGGGACACAAGGTGATATATATCCTGCATTGGACAAACATGTGGCTGTAGTGTTCACAGAAACATACCATATACCCACCTAATCATGAAGGTCGTCAGATCTAGATAAGGGGAGGTCATTGTGGCTCTGCAGTCATCCTTCATCAACGTTACAATTGACTACAATAGCCCCTGTGGGATGTACCTCAGCAGACACCTCCATCAACTGTAAAGTCCCCAACAGTACCTCACCAGGAGTATCAAAGAGCTTGAACAGATGCCATGTGTTGCCTGATTAAACAAACTGCAGCTCCACATACTGCCATACTGCCCACCCAGAGGCAAGCTGTGCCTGATGTATAAAGCCACGTCCAAGCTGGAATCAATGAACATGCTGCACCTTGTACAATCTGAATGGCAGTGAGCTATGCACATGAGAGACCTGAACCCCAGCACTGACATACATAGGACAAGCTGTACTGCATGATCCATAACACAGAAGCCACCCCCACTCATGAGTAAACTCCCAGTACAGGTTATCCATAGAGTCACTCATCGATTCTCCTCAAGAGGAATCGTGATGAGTGGATTGGAGATGGTAGGTTTACCCTGGGTATCACTGTTATGTCACAGGTAGACGGAGGCACAGTATACTAACCATGACATATGTCATGGCAAACTCCACTTACAATGTGTGTCGAAGGACAAACACACTCTCCGACTAGCATTAGAAATGGCCTAGGGCACATCGCTACTGTTTGCCAATGTACACCCATGTTGTGGAATACACTGCCAATGTTGGACAAGCCTGGTATAAGTAGTTCATATCTGAACATAATGCAACATGGTCAGATGTGCACAACTGGCCCCTAACCAGGCTGTTGTGCTCACTATGGAAATGTAAAGCAGTGATAGGACTAAAGCCCAGGATACTGTCCACCACAGTGAAAGTACTGAACCAGTACACTATACGGTACTACAGTGTTAGGTCAGTATGAAAGGATGTTGACAACTGTATGCAAAGTATCCCATGCAAACCCTGCAGGCATAGTATAATCCCTGTTGTGTTCACACACAAAGCAGTTGGACAGTAACTACACAACATGACACACAACACACAACCATAAACGGGAGATATTGTTGAAGTTCACACTCATCCACAAATGTGGTGGGCTGCAGAGTTCAACATATGGAAAGCACACACTGGGCATGCTCGCACACTTTGATAAATGAGACACATGTCAGACAACATGCCATGGGAAGGCTGAACTGGGCATGCTCACACACTTAGGCCAAATCTCAGTTTAGCAGTTGGCCACACATATCTGGTATTTGTACATGTTATTCCAGGAACCAGCCACATTACAGCAATCTGCCCAGTGCACACAGTTAAATGACTACAGAGACATACGTGATATAGTGGATCCCTCCCATATGCAAACATCTTCCACAGATACACAAGTTGTTCATACAAACAGGGAATGCTATGGCAATAAAGACCTGCAAACAGTCTATCAGCAACAAATAATGTGCATCTGACAATTAAACATAAGGGTGTAGAGGTCAACACTAGGCTGTTTGCCCTAGGGAATGACAGCTTAGCCAGAGTGTGCTTGGCGTCTGCCTCCCCAGTACAGTAGGCTACTGTGCCACTGTAAAGTAGGTCACATAAGGCACCATGTGAGGCTAGTGTGCTGTGCCTCTGTCAAGCAGGGACACAGTGGAGATCCCAGGGTTTGAATGTGCTAAGCCACATCCATGTGGTTGGTGTGTGCTGGAAGAGGGTTGCTGAGGACCTCTAACAGTAAGTGGGCATCAATAACAGACTGAGGTAAGCCTTATCTGCATTGTCTGGACAATTTCACTGTCAACACTGTGTCGTGATGATTATAAGGGATTGAAGTGTCATGCTGGTACTGTTCAGAGATGTCCTCCCCCTGTGGGCTACTGCTCTGCAATGTATTAGCTCACTCTGTCTGTTGGACAGCTCATATATGGCTGGTGTACACCTGACAGGTGTCCTTTTGTGGAGCAGTCATGGGTATATTTGGGATAGCATGATCAATGCAAACCTTCCACATGCTGATAGAATGCAATTTGTCAAGGATTATGCAGAGTGGCCTGTATACTCCCCCAGCATGGGTCCTTTGAAGTCTTCCACCCCAGTCTTCACAAGTGTAAAGTCTGCTTGTGATAAATACAGTTTGTTTGCAGTGACAACCTTGCCTGGAGGTGGGGATGGGATATGGATGTCCAGGGAAAGGTGGGTATGGTCAGATATCAACAATGGTGGTCTACCTCTGGTGTGGAACAGTGAGTACCCATGTTGCAGATGGTCAGGTGCAATATGTATTCCCCCTTGTGGCTGTGGTGAGTGGTTCTGCCATAGCACATGGACTCACAAATTGTAGTGGCTGTAGCGTAATGTTGTAGAGGCCTGAGTAGTTCCCACACACAATATGCCTGTACCTGACGTTAACAACTGGAATGGTGTATGTGAACACCTGCATATCCTGGCACTGTTCCCAGGGAAGCAAAGTGTGTGTCCTGGATGTGGGAGGGGTGGTCTGGACTGGTTGTGTTGTGTGTTACAGGTCCTGTGGTCACGAAGCATGGTATAGAACATAACCTGCCAGCGTGATGTGCATATCTGACCCTGAAGTAGGTGGCTGCAAATGCATATAAATGCTATCCCCCACCTGACAGGTAGTACTAGATGTACATACCTCTGTAGAAATAATGATGTCAGCATCCTATAAATACTGCAGGTGCAAAGCCGATGCCGAATAATTCGGATAGTGCGCTCTGCTAATGCATCTCCCTCAAGTGTCATAATATATTTAGATATGGGTTTGAATCCTGCAAATGCTCAGTGGGTGAGCGGGGTTCTTGTGTTTGCAAGTCTGTGTGAGGGAAATGTCCCTTTTGGCAACTGGGAAAACACACTACAGGATGCACATTCCCCTTTCTAAAACTGATGATGTCAGCACCCTATAAGTACAGCAGGAGAAGGGAAACCTCCAAGTAATGCGAATAGTGCGCTCTGCTAATGTGTCCATCTTGAGTGCTATAACCATAGTATGGTAAGGGTTTGAATCCTGCAAATGTCTGGTGTGTGTGCAAGTCTGTATGAAAAAAGTGTCCCTTTTGGCAACTAGGAGAACACACTACAGGATGCACATTCCCCTTTCTAAACACTGATGATGTCAGCACCCTATAAGTACAGCAAGAGAAGAGAAACCTCCCAGTAATGCAAATAGCGTGCTCTGCTAATGCGTCCATCTCGAGTGTCATAACATAGTTAGGTAGGGGTTTGAGTCCTGCAAATGCCCTGTGTGTGTGGAAGGGGGTTAGTGTGTGTGCAAGTCTGTATGAAAGAAATGTCCCTTTTGGCAACTAGGAGAACACACTACAGGAAGCACATTCCCCTTTCTAAACACTGATGATGTCAGCACCCTATAAGTAAAGCAGGAGAAGGGAAACCTCCCAGTAATGCGAATAGCACGCTCCGCTAATGCGTCTGTCTTGAGTGTCATAACATAGTTAAGTAGGAGTTTAAATCCTGTAAATGCTCAGTGTGTGTGGAGGGGGGTTAGTGTGTGTACAATTCTGTATGAAAGAAATGTCCCTTTTGGCAACTAGGAGAACACACTACATGATGCACATTACCCTTTCCAAACACTGATGATGTCAGCACCCTATAAGTACAGCCGGAGAAGGGAAACCTCCCACTAATTCAAATAGCGCACTCCGCTAATGTGTCTCTCTCAAGTGTCATAACATAGTTAGGTAGGGGTTTGAATCCGGCAAATGTGTGTGCTTGGATGAAGGGTGCTTGTGTGTGTGCAAGTCTGTATGAAAGATATGTGCTTTTTGGCAATTAGGAGAACACACTACATGATGCACATTACCCTTTCCAAACACTGATGATGTCAGCACCCTATAAGTACAGCCGGAGAAGGAAAACCTCCCAGTAGTACAAATAGTGTGCTTTGCTAATGTATTTCTCTCAAGTGTCATAACATAGTTAGGTAGGGGTTTGAATCCTGCACATGGCAAGTGTGTGTGTTTGGATGAGGGGAGTTTGTGTGTGTGCAATTCTGTATGAAAAATATGTGCTTTTTGGCAATCAGGAGAACACACTACATGATGCACATTACCCTTTCCAAACACTGATGATGTCAGCACCCTATAAGTACAGCCGGAGAAGAGGAGCTGCCCAGTAATTCGAATAGCGTGCTCTGCTAATGTGTCTTTCTTAAGTGTCATAGCATAGTTAGGTAGGGGTATGAATCCTACAAATGGCAAGTGTGTGTGGGGGGGTAGGGTGTGTGTAATTGCAAGTGTGAAAGAACAGTTCCTTTTGGTAACTACTACAATACACCAGATGCTGCATATTCCCCCAGTAAACACAGGTGATGTCACCGCACTATAACTACAGCCAAACAGGGCAAATCGCCCAGTAATGCAAATAGTGCGCTCCGCTACTGGGTCTCCTACTACTGTCAGAGCACAGTTAGGTATGTTTTGGAAACCCACAACTGCCACGTGTGTTTGTGTCACACAAAATGCCCATGTGTGGGTTGTTGTTCATAACAATGCATGACATTGCTTAAACCAGCAATGGCAATGCACACATGATGTATGTGTGTGCCACATACACATATATACCTGTGACCTTCAATAGTTCCCATGTCTGAAACGTGCCTCAAGTGAATAAATGGTATCTGCACTGCATAACATTATGACTGTGTCTTACTGTGCAGGGGCATGCGTATGTGTATATACAGTGTGAGTTGTATATGGTATCATCCTAACAGCGGGGGATACACATCTGGTCTGGGCCATATAGTCTACATGTAGTCGATGAACAGGTGCTGCATGTTCCCACCTGTTGTGGGAGTGGTAACATGTTGTTCCACTGCAATTCAGTGACTACATGCTAGGAACCTTTCAGCTAGTGTGTTGTAGCTACAGTAATGCTCACACACAATGTTAGGCTGGATGCAGTCCAGCCATATAAAGACATATGTAGAGCCGTCATATTCCCAGTGTTGTTAGGGAGGACAGGTGGATTTCCTGTGTATGGGAGGGTTGTGTGTGCCAGGCTATGAACCAGAAGGCAGTCCAACACACTGTTAGCTGCACATGGATAGGCCCTGATGCTTTGTGCTGTGCCAACAACCTGGAGGTGTGTGTATCTGTGGTGCCTTGAGATACCTCCCCCCTGTTCATGTGTGGTACATGTGTAGGGGACGACAGGCATGGTATGAGGTATAACCTGGCAATGATGGGTTGCACCTGTGAGCGGTGAATCAGGAATCTGTTACTGCACAGATATTGCAGTTTACCGTGCTGAGGACAGTGTCCAGTGCATGCATCTTGCGGTGTACACTGCTGGTGTTGTGTAGCATTACTGTTAGTGTCCTATCCCGTGTGATACCCGCAGAGGTGGCTATGTAATCTGAGCCCTGCAGCAAAAGGCACTATGTGTGTATCAAGAGGCTTCGCCAATATACAATGGCCCATGGGTGACACATGCAAGCTGCCCCTCGCAAATCATTGTGGCTTCCCTAGCATGTAAGCACACGCTGACAGCCATTGGATACCCTATGAATGACATTGGAGATTGAGCAAAATGTAGACATAGAACACCCTTCCTACATATTGTGGTTGCATACCTGGTGAGGGTATGATGGCAACCAAGGTCAGGCTCATACCCGCCCATGCCACATGCTGAGAGAGCCCTTCTATGTTCCTTATCATGTAGTCCAGGGAGGTACGTCTCAGATCATCCATAGTGGCATGGACAATGACTGAGTCATATGTGTCCATGCCTCTGACTGACCTGTATGCATGTGTTATGTGGTGGACCATAGTGCCCCACAGGCATATCACTGTGACCTTCACCATGTACAGCCTGTTGAGCGGGACCCCACTGCACCGGCCAAGAGAGGTACCTGACACATCTGTAGCAGGTGTGTTGTGTAGCCCTACAGGCTGTGAGTGTTTGGCACACAGGATGTGTGTGCCATGTGTGGCATGTGCTCTGTTCCAACTTAACGTATGCCTGTGTGCCAGCTGCGGAGGTGTGTGATGCTCAGGCAGGATGCTATTCTGAGGCTCCAAGTATGCCCCAGTGTGTTCATGTGTTTGGATTGCTGTCAGTGCAGGTCTATGTCAGACTGGTATTGTAGTCACTGTAGTATGTCATGCCACCTGACAGGGTATGCCAGTACTGGGTTCAGAGTGCTCAGTCCCCAGATTGGCTACGTGGTTGCATCTCACACATGTGTTGTACTTTCCTGGCCAGGGGAGAGGGTTGACTACATACATGTGGCAGCTGTGACATTGCCACATGACTCACATATTCCACAACTGGACCATAGAGGTGATTCACAAGTTACCTTTGCACATGCTACCATAGTAGTGTGATTGCCATGGTGATTACCAACACATAGGGCCAATGGGGAACAACATACTGAAGGTGAGTATGTGTGGGTGTACTGCTTCTGATTTCATAGCGCTGGCATTTATGACTGCACACGTGGGCAAATGCCAGGTAAGTCATATGCAATGTGTCACAGGCAACGTACATGCGAACAGGACAGACAGTGACATTCTGTCATGTGAGACATTGACATACGTGTAGTAAGCTATGCAGATGTCACTAGGAATCCACAGAAGCTCTGTAAATCTGCATTGCAGGTGGAATCAGTGTTCCAGGGAACCTCAAGCAAACATGCATGCAAACAAAGCTACAGTAAGCAGGGCTGGAAGTAGTCCATTGTACAACAACGAAGGGGTACCACTTCCAGTAGGTAACAGTGCAAATATGCAGGCACTATAAACATGTACCCAGGAATGCACAGCTCAGATGTCCATGGTAAAACTGAAATTATTTAAAATTTAATTTAATTCAAATTAAATTGGTACTGCACACATATCAACATGCGCAAACATCCACATTGCATAGTCATTGTGGGCAACATGCCACCATTAGTGTACATGTCCATCATTGCGTATCACTACTTGCATTACCTTCTCCCCTGTGCTACCTATGTATGTGGCTATCTGTTGACATCCTTACCACCAGTATGCAAAAATGTGCAGCTGTTACACTATGGTACTTACTATGGGTGTAGATAACAATTCAGGACAGTCATACAGTTACTGCATCAGGCATGCTGGGATATACACACAATCATATCAACACACTGCACTGTTACCAACATGATACTATTAATAGACTTCTATGTAGTCACCCTGTGCATCAGCAACATGTTAACCTGTTCCTGCACTGATGTTGGAGATTGCAGGAGGTGGCACAGTTTCACCACATGCACAGGGTGTGAACTAGGTATGCCTGAGTCTGCCACTGATACCACCAATTGACATGTATGTGTATGTGCGTTGGTGAGGGACAGCAGTACAGGGTGGGGCACTGTTGATGCAGTGTGTGCATGTATGTGGTAGCCCTAGGTGTTAACATTTCGCATGTGTGTATGCATGCACACAGTTCCACCTCATGGCTGCCATATACTGGAGTTTGTGGACAGCCACAGACTGCACCTGGCAGGTCATACAGATCAGTGTCTGTGGCCACGGACATGGTACCTGTGCCTGGCAAGGGTGCTACGGACCGTATCCGGTACTAAGCCAGACTAGGTACTGTCATCAGAAGCGGGTGTTCATTGACTGGACACAGGTCCCTGTTGGGACTGTCCAGAGCCACGTGCACATGGTCTCCTGGAGTGGTCTGATGACAGCACAGACCCAGCATTGCTGGGGCTGCTGCTGGCACTATGGGGGCATCCGCGGGCCTGTTGTCCATGCCGACTGCCAGCTGCTGCTGTTGCTGGCATACAGCCACGTCGACGCCGCAACCGTCCACCATTGCCCTGGCTCATGGACATGTAGTTGTGGAACTGCTGTAATATGTCCCCACAACGTCTGTCTGTGACATCAGTGAAATTACGGATAGCATCCGCAATGTCACGCATACTGTCAGTCATGGATGTGCGACATGCTTTCAGCTCCCTCAGACCCTGTCTGGTGTACCTTTCCATACGTGACTGTGCCTGTATGACAGCCCGAAGCATAGCTGAGGTTGACAGACCTCTTTGGGCACGTCTGCCAGAGGCAGTACACCCACGGATGATCCCACGAGAACCCATGGGCAACTGTCTGTGTGGTACCATCTCAGGACCCTGCCCATGGCTGCTGTGTGGGGAAGCATGTGCCACAGATACCACATTACCCTGGTCAATGCCCACTGTATCCTGTCCATCACCTAGGGACATTGGTGACATAGGATGTACTGGCAGGATGACTGTGCGCAATGATGGGGTTGACAGCTGTGTACTGTCAATTGGCTGACCAATGACAGACCCTGACACACCTTCCTGTGCCATTGCACAGATATCATCATTATCAGTACCTGTGGCACCAGATTCAGGTTCCCTGCTGCAGGACACCAGAGCAGCACCAGAACCTGTGGGAGGAAGACAGGAAACACAGTTTACAATGTCTACACAATGTTACCAGTGATGCGCACATGCACACATGCACACGTGGACACATGCACACATGCACACGTGGACACATGCACACATGCACACATGCACATGTGCACACGTGCACACATGCACACGTGGACACATGCACACATGCACACGTGGACACACGCACACATGCACATATGCACACATGCACACGTGGACATATGCACACGTGCACGACACACGCACACATGCACACATGCATACCCCGCAGTATACACACAGAGCACTACTGAGTTACACTATTATTACTAGCACTATCAAGACTATTATAGGTATTGTAAATACACACTCACTAGCATGGATGGGCTGCCTTGCTGTAACACCGGAGGGACCTGCAGAAATGAGGGGATTAATGTCAGTGGGCACAACTGTGCCATTGATACTGCATATGATACAGTTCAGTAGTACAACAGTTGCCTTTCACATGTCAGCTGCTGATATTGGCAATATCACACCTGCACAATTACATACTATGTTGACAGCTACATACCAAGGACACACCTTACACATGCATAGACTAACAGTGTACAGAACAGTTAAGTGTACATATGGCATATTACCTGCACACTCTATGTTGTGTTGCTGTGTGGCTCCAGCCTCCATCATAATGCAGGTGTGTTGCTGTTGATGTTCCTGGGCTGGAGCCACAACACTTAGGAGTAGCCCCTCCAGTCTGGTGAGGGGGGGATGTGTGGCCACCCACCTCCTGTGGCGACCTGTTGCCTGTGGATATCCGACGCACGCTGATGGACATTTATGATTAAATCACTGCAGTGATGTTGTACCTGCTCATATGTCCTATTATGCGTGCCAATGTCATTTACCCTACGGACAAGGTCTTGCCACAGTGCAGCCCTCTCCTGCTGATTCTGGCTGGTGCGGGAAAACAGTATGTCATAATCCCGCACCAGGCTCTGATGTATCTCTTCATCTTCTGCAGCAGAGTAGGCAGGATTTCGCTGATGCGCCATGTCCCTGAAAGAGAACACAAACAGGATATCAGCAAACTATGTCAGCAAAATATGGCACACATACTATACATGATACTCAACTGTAGTGATATACTACTACTCCCATATGTAGCACGTGTGTGTCTCTTGGTGGATACACATGTACATGGCCAGATATCAGCCAACACCTGTGCAACAATACCTGCCACATTCCATACAACATAGTACCAAGCCCCATCAGTCAGCAGACTGAGACAGGTCCAATGCACCACCTCACTCTGGGGGTTCATAACAAGGTACTGTATGTGGAACGTCATCCACTAGTGTGATCTAGACACAAACTAATCGGCCTGGATATACATATCCCACCACCACCACCAGCACAGTAGACTACTTTGAAATATATGTGAATAGACAGATTTTCACTAGTTAGGACTGAGATGGTATCCATGCAGCCCACTGGGCCAGTGGAAGCCACAACCCACAATGCTGACCCCTTTGCAAATTTTTCCCATGGACATCCCCAAGAATGCATGGAACATGCACACACAATTCTAACCCAGACCCTATGCACAAAGGTTAAGTATCCTGTCTGGTGGACCCCAGCCAAAGATAAATTGTATAATGATAGAAGGAGGCTACTGCAAGACAGAGCAGAATCACATAAAGGGAAGGCATCTGTGGTCAGCACTAGTAAAAAGCTAAGTTCTCTCATAACAACATCCAAGGCCAACTCTGAGAGAAAAATGGCCAAGGCCACTAAAGATAACCACAAGGCCTTCTTCAGTTTTGTTAGAAACATGGACCAAAAGCCTCAGATATGCTCAGAGTTAGTACACAACTACATAAAATTCACTGAACCCACAGATATTGGCAACATTCTGGCAGACAGGTTCAGTGCAAATATCCCCCCCTCTCCCCCAAAAGAAGAAATACTTATCACAGCTGAATGTAACCTCCCTGTCATCTCAGATGTCCAGGTGAGGGCCGCCCTCAGCAAAGCAGAACATACAGCATCAATGGGATCTGATGGTATCCCTGGATGTGTGCTACGTGAACTCCAAGAGGAGCTACAACCGCATATAAAAATGATATTTAACCTTAGCCTTACTACGGGATATGTACCTGAACACTGGCGTACAGCTACAGTGGTCCCACTCCACAAAGGAGGCACCTCTACAGACCCTGGGAACTACCGCCCCATAAGCTTAACCAGCCTGGTCTGCAAAGCTATGGAAAGATTCATTATGGAACTCATATACAGCGACATTGAGGACCTACAGACACTTGATCCCACCCAGTTTGGCTTTGTGAAGGGCTGATCCTGCCTTTTGAACCTGGTTGACTTTTTCAAAACAGTCACTACAGCCATTGATGAGGGCAAAGCAGTCCATACAGCCTACCTGGACTTGCCTAAGGCCTGCAACACAATACCCCGCTCAGGCATCATAGACAAGCTCATCAGCTTAAATGTTAATACATATGTCACATGATCTGATGCAAACTGGTTGAACAACAGAATCCATAAAGTCAAAATTGCGGGAGCCATGTCAGACTCAAAGCCAGTCACAAGTGGTATCCCACAGGGCTCTGTCCTAGGACCCCTCTTGTTTGGCATTTACTTCTCAGATGTGAAAGCAAACATGGACGGGTTGTGGATGACAAAGTTCCCAGATGACTGGAAACTAGGCGCCATAGTCGATACACCAGCTGACACACACATCCTACAGACAGGCCTCACTGAAACGGACAACTGGTTCCAGAATCATGGCCTAACACTGAATGGCATGAAATGTATAGTCATCCCCTTTGGGTAAAACAACGTACACACAACTTATCACATAGACATACATATAGATACAGACCAATAACACATATGGAGGGTTCACAGTATGTAGACTATTAAATTGTTACTTTACATTACCTGTGTTTGTCACAGCTGATTGCGTTACCGTTTGTATAGGTTCCTGCTGCTGCTAGCCCAGCTTGATACTGTCACTGATGACAGCTTCAATTTAGTTTTTCTTAAGTGTAGTTTTTGTTTGTGTTTTTATTTTATTTTTTTCTTTCTCTCTCTCTCTCTCTCTCTCTCTCTCTCTCTGCCTCCAGACGGTGCAATGAAAGTATTGCATGCGTGGACTGGGAGTACAGGATGCTTTTGTAGGTATCTGCATATGTCCATGTGATGGCCTCTGCACCAATTGTTAACCAGCATTTGCTGATTGCATGCAGCCAGTTGTGTACTGATTGCAGTTCTCACTGTGATTTCAGGACAGTGCTATAAAAGGGTATGTGAGATAGGCGTTGCCCTTTCAGATTGTAAGGGTGGAGACCATGCTGGTATGCTGTGGACACTGTTCTGTGAATGTAAAGGTTAGTATCTCTCTCATAATTCAGGCTGTGTTGTAGATTAACATTTCTCCATTCATCTCTTCTGTTTCCTGTACTAAGTGTGTATGTACACTGACACCTACAACTATATATATATATATATATATATATATATATATATATATATATATATTTATATATATATAATAACTGACATTATTACCTACTAGCTACCAACTAGCATGGTTGTTTCTGTTCACACACTACTATTATAGACATCCACTAGATTTGACAGTAAATATACATGACATGCTTTGTGTACTACACATCCTATATTCCCTTTACATTCATTCCTACTATTACATGATATATTTATTGTAGCACAATGTTCTTATATAACAGTCATGGCTTAGTGGTAAGTCATACAGACTACTGTTTCCAAGGACCTGGGTTCGGGACTAGCAGTGGGATTTTATTTTGCTTTTGAACAGACTACAGGACCTGTCATTCAGAGTGACTAAGGCACTTTTAAGCAGTTGTAACCGGGTTAGCGCTGGTTTGCGCGGAGCTCACGCATGCGCACTGGTGATCAGCTCCACGCACACCCGCTTACAACCGCTTAAAAGTGCTTACTCGTGCGCACACACGCGCTATTTTCTTTTGAAAGAAATGAAAATAGGGAGACAGGAAAGTGGTGAAAAAGGGGTCACAAAGAGGGTAAGACAGTAGGGAAACAAGCTTGGGTTTTGCAGGAGGGATGTAGGTAAGGCCCATAGCTGCCCATTTCTTCATCAGCAACAGCTGTGCATATGTTTGTAATTTGGCGTGACATTTGAAACCTTCCACCCCTGAGAGAGGTGTAAGGACAACAATAATACTTGTTGTACAGCCAATTGTAATTGACAGTTTCCATGTCCAGCAGACATGTGTGTGAAATGGGCAGCTATGTATGGGGCGTAATTTTTTGTGGGTACAGAGTGCCTTTTTTTTTTTTTTTTTTTCAGGTGAGAGTGGTATGTCAGGTAAAGGAAGTCGGTATAGCTGGGGAGGTAGGTTGGGTAGGTCAACAGACAAGACAAACAAGACGCATACAGGGGCAGTGTATGACACGTGTGGGGGGGTTACACAATTGACGAGGATGGATGTTTGGATATCCAGAGCCCATGAGCCCACAGATGGCAACAGTGGAACTGATATCCCCACCCATGGGCAGTTGCCACTGTACCTTCACTGCCCAGGATGGGGCTGTGCTGGGGGCTGTGTAGGCCGGGCAACAGGCATGCCTGTTAGTTGTGCCACCTGTGCCTCAAGCTGGTGTAGGGGCCCAAGAACAGCTTCCAGGATCTCCCTACGCACCACAGTCCGGACGCTACGGAAGGTGAGTGGTGGTTCTCCTCCGGCCACACTTGCAGAGGAGGGACGAGCCCCATACCCTGCAGCACTTCCACCCGCAGGTGGCACAGGGCCACCGGAGGAGGGTCCGGACTGGGCACTACTGCCAGGTGCACTCGCCAGCTGAGGTGGGAGAGGTGGGTCCGCTGGAACCCGCCTTCCCTATCGTCCTATGTTTTGCATTATGTCATGACAGTTTGGGTTAGTAACGTACAATACCATTCGCAATTAGTTGTAACAGCATGCATTAGTATTCCCATTAACCAAACACCCAGATATTCACACCATTGAACAGCAAGCATAACACATGCATAATTTGAACAGCAATACACAGTCCAACAACATGCAGGGTTGATTGATGGCAACAGGCCATCAGGTTTGGATGTATGAACAGGGCAGATGCATCAACGTACATGCAAATATGTATGACCCAACAGGACAAATGTCCAGGGGTGTTAATTGTGATTGCACATACCAATTTCACGTGGAATGGATTATATGTGGTTATAGGGTAGGGTGAAGAAAATATAATTAACACCTTCAAATACCAATACATATGCTGTACATTTCTAATAGCTGCAGATATATACACACTACAGTTCTACCTACAGTTTCCTATGTGATAACTACTTCAAGTTGGTGATAGGAATGTTACTGCTACATCAATATACATTTTCATTTTTATTCATACACATTCATATCTGGCTCTGTTCAGCTACATCATCCTGCTACATTTGCTTTATATAGCTATAGACAACTGTGGATGTTTGGTATTTCAGACAATCATACTATCTGCATATTGCAGACTGAGAGCAACATATCCAGATTTTGGGATACACATTCCAGCTGCAGGAACATTTTGAACACATTTCACAGTTTGGTTCTGCTTGTCACATTCATTTCATTCTGTACTGACTGCAGTATACTTTATTCAGGAGTTATTACTACTTTATTGGTGGATTTATAATTCTTTCTCACACTCTCTCACTTGTTTTATTTTTACAATTCAGGATGGTACTTACTTCTAGGCTTTATTGACATGTTTTACCTGTAGTTATTACAATCCTTTCCAACAGTCTCACTTCTGTCATGTTTCAGTATTTCAACAGGGATATATTTCACACATGTGATTTGCTCATCTTCTGCAGCTGTACTTTTCAGCCTGCTGCAGGTTGTGTACTATTATATTACAGGTGGGGCATCTTTATTTCAGACTTTATTTCAGACATTTTCATTTTTCTGTTTGGATTACAGACTGCAACACACTTTTGTAATCTAGCAATACTTGCAAACAGTCTTACACTGTTAACTTGCACATTTTATTACTTAGTGACTACACTGCACTCTTTTGCTAACTGTCATACTTATTTACAGTTACAGGGAGTGGATTACTGACCTGCTTGGTGGTGCAACCGCACCAGCCTATCGCCATAGGCTCTGCGGTTCGCAGAATGGACACCTGCAGCTGTAATATAAATAAAGTAATATTGGAATACACATCTCCATAATATCAGCTAGGTTAATTTCTTACATACATAATTAGATGTAACTTACTCAGTAATGGGGCGTTGGGCATTTGCCGTGCCTCCTGGATCCAAAGGTTCAGTTGGTCCTGCTTACGTCTCTTCAGGACCGCATGGTGGTGACGGACCTGCTCACCAGTCCTTGGAATCCCTGTGGCACTGGTGAGATTATGAGACAACTGGTCCCACGCCTCAGCCCTATATGCTCCCGACAGGACCTGGCCCTGCTTGAGTTGGGCTTCATGATTGTGGACAAGGTGCCAGACCATATATCTGGACTCCTCAACGCCCCACCACTGTGCTCGGAAGCAACTACCCTCACCTACTCCTGACATTCTGGCTGCAAGTTAGTTCTACAATCGGTTATGCTGTGTATTCCCGCCTATGGGGCTTATATATGCCGTTTTTCCCGCACTTATCTGTGATTGGCCATTTTGGAATTGTATCAGCTTCACAAAACCTGCTTTGTCATGCTCCTCTTTCTATTCATTCCTATATATTTGCTATTATTGCATTTCTAAGTACAGCTGTCATGGCTTAGTGGTTCAGTACCTTGACTATGGTGCATGGTATCCTGGGTTCGAACCTGGCCACTGCTTTTTATATTTTATGACTGTCTAGACAGGCTAGGGGGTGTGTCTGTGTAAAGGCAGTTTTGTTACAGCTTGCTCAACGTTGCCCATTGGTTAGCTTGTTGGCGCGGTGCGCAGCTCCAAACAAATGGGTTACGCTGGTTTACCCGTCATTTGGCTGTCAGCATGCATATTACGCTCAGCTCAGCTAGGAGCACACAGTTTCAGCGTGTTAAACCACGGCTCACCTACGGGAACTCATTTTGCTCCTGTTGAACTACTGCTCACCTACGGGCACTCATCTTACACCTGTTAAACCACTGCTCACCTACAGGCAGATGCACTCACCTTGTTAAACTGTAGCTCAGCTATAGGCACATCTGGCATTTGTTTTTATTTTGTTATCTCACATTTCTTCAAAATAAATGGCCTATTTCATTACATTTTACATAAAATATAATTTTATATGTGTACATTTATGTCAGGGACTTGTTTCGTGCTCATTTCACTAAAAATAAAAATTGATGTTGTGGGGGATCGAACCATGACTGCCTGGTCTTCAGCCAACGTCTCTACTGCTACGCTATTGCTTTTTGGCGTACTTTGCTTAGTTAGTTCTTATATGCTTTTCCACTTACTGCTAACTGTGGCTAAGCTACGGGCATGCCCGCGCAAACGAGCGCACTCACGGGCAAACATCTTTACAATTTAAAAAAATATATAACATGTTCATTTATATAATTTTATGTTCATAGTCTGTGGGGGCATGTGTTGTGTTGTGTTTATTCACATTTCCATGTACTCTGTCGTGGGGGTTTACTTTAGGCACTCTTCTGGGGGCGTGTCCGCTTGCAGGGCTCGGCCTACGGACACGCCCCCTACTGTCTTCCACGGACCGTGTAAGCTTTAGGTGTGATTCAGCATGCCCTCATGCATATGCATGACATGCTGACGTCACACCGTTTAACTGCAGCCTCAATGTAAGCCTTGTAACTCTTACACGGAGGCTTCGTGAATCCTGCCCTTCGACTTTTTTATAAGACTTTCTTAAGGCATTCAGAGCAATAAGCCCAAATCTCAGTAGCTGTAGACCTCACATGTTTTGCTCTTTTTATTGGATCATCAGTACAGCATAAGTAGAGAGTCTGGCCATTATCTGAAAACACTTAGCTTTAAATAATGCCTTATGTCTATAACATTACCACAGCAGCAAAATTTCTACTTAATAAATAAAACATCATGTAAACAGGTCACACAGACAAAACTCATCGGCAAAAGTATCAAAAAGACCCTGATAAGCCAAAAATATTACTGTGTGATATTTTAAAGTTTCAGCTTTTCCCGGTTAGGGGTTGCCACAGCAAAACTCAGGTCCGCTCATAATTGGCAGTGGATTTTTATGGTGCTGAGTTGCCAGCCCAATGTCCAACCTTCAAAGAAGGCACGCCCATTCACGCTCGCACCTACCTGCTTGTCTTTAGCATCACCTGACCGTGGGGAGGACATGCAGACTCCACACAGAAGGCGCTCCAGCAGAGAATCAAACAAGAGAACCTCTTACTGTGAGGCGACAATGCTAACCGCTGCACCACCGCGGCCTATACTGTGTAATATTTTAAACAATCTATGAAAAAGACTCATGGAAAATATCCAAATGATCTGTTGTGGATATACATTGTGTTTCAATTCCATGGCATCTGAATGCTCTAGGCATGTTTTCATTTTACAAGCATTTATTAAGGCTCCAGGCCAATACAGCTAAACCCCATTAGCTGTAGGTATGACGTTTGCCCTTTTTATATGCTTGTTAGTACAGCATAAGTGGATAGTTTTGCCATTATTTGAAAAGAATTAGCTTTACACAAGGCTGTATGCAGGTCATTTGCATATTTCCCATGAACACTATAGAACAGATATTACTTATGTACCACTGACTGAAGGGCAGAAATGACTTAGAAAACATGGCAAGTCACATTCATAAGCCAGGTAACTGTGTGGAAATAGGATTTTATATGTAATTCTTAACCCATTAGCACCTTCTGGCAGTCAAATAATTGAGTATAGTATTTTGACTGCAGTCAAGCTAGATTATGATTGCCTACAGCATTAAAGGTGAAAACAAAATTAAATGTGAGAAAATATTTTCAGATGGAAGAAAAAAAGATATTTGCATTTCTTTTTCTGTTGATTTTTTACATTTAATGTACTTAATCATGGCACTGAAAACTACAAACACAGTATTGTGATTAAGCTACAGTAAGGGAAGGGCATCATGCATAATCTGCCTTTCGAACACTATTGAATTGAATGAGAACGTAGTCCAAATGCCAGCTAACATCATAGCACAATCAGTCGTGCTGGAATAAATGAGATAAAGAGGTTGAAAACGGATATTGATATCAGAAGCTTAAGGACATTATCAAAAAGGGCAAAAGGTGGCGATGCAGCTCAGTTCATATATAAGAGATTTCAAGAGCTTTTTTGTAATAAATGTGCAAATGAAATTGTATTTGGGGTATAGCAGACAGATGTTTCTGCCCATAGAATGATATGGGCCATGCTTGGTGTAGAGGTAGGCACACATTAAGTAAAAATTGGTCTTTTAAAGAAAGAACATTTTTCTAGAAGACAGTCCACAAGGCAGATTTATAATTTTATGGACACACCATAAAGGAATGCTTCTTTCTTATAATAGTAACACTGAGTAATGTTTAACTTATACATTTAAAGTAAAGAATGTGTATTTGAAATATCTGAAAGAAAAGTGAGAGTAGACTATCATAAGTATTGTTTAACAGTTATATAGGCTGACATAGAGAAAGAACAGGTGTACATTTTTGGAAAAATTACTTCATAGGGTTAATGCAAAAATGACAATGGGATGGATAGTAGCTGGCAGACCCATAGTCAGCACCAGAAAAATATGGAAACATTAAGGTCAATAGAAGAGGAAGTTAACAACAATGAAAAAAACATAGACATAGGAAAATGTTAGTTATGGGACTTTTATTAAGGAAATATATTGGAGATGTGGACTGGGACAACAACAATTTACTTATGATTATGATAAAATCTAAGCATAATACATTTGTTATATTGACTGTTTTCATCTATAAACATAAAAGATTTTATCATAATCTGAGTCACTAAACAAAGACTTCTATTTAAAATCCAAAGAGACTCGTGACTGATCATATTGTCAAACACACATTAAAAACAGACTTCTTTAAAAAAGAAAAGCAGGTTACATTAATATTAGACTTATGTACACTAGATTCAGTATACTGACCAAGAATCAAACTCAGGTGTACTGAATGGCAGATGAGAATTCTACCATTGAACCAATAATAAACACATTTCTAAACTTTACAAATAACATCTTATTTTCATATAAAAACATATTAAATGAAAAATGTAAATAAAAGGGAGATAATAATAACTTGCCAACTCTTAATTTTAAGATGCTAGCCATAGAAATGTTGTCATTCAATCCTGGTTCAACTGTAGCATCCAGTCTTAATTACCAAACAAATTTCCTGTCTTCCAGAGTGATCTTCCATGTTCTCCCCATGGTATGACAACTTTTTTAATGCAAGAAAATAAAATAAACAATAAACATTTAAATATTTACAGGTTACAGGATGTATTTGTAACCTGCATTTTATCAGTGCCATGCTTTATGTCATATGCATCTTCATAAATTCAATTCCTCAAGCTCCTTCCTGTTTTGCCTGTATAATAAGCTTCACATGATAGACAGGGCACTAAATAAACCATCCCCTGTTGTTATAATCAGAATTATCTGGACTATCTAAAATTCTGGGGTAGCAACTCATTGAATTTCATGAGTCATCACCAATAAATCTGCAGTATCTGCATTGTCCACATTTTCTCATACATCAATTATTGTTCAAATCCTTATTCATAGGAATGTGGTATTCAGTCCCAATAATATGTTTAATATTCAGAGTCCTACTATACACATCTAATGTTCTGTTTCATTTCTGTGGCAAAGGCCAATGACCAATTTTGCAGCCACTACCCTGATGTTGTTAAGTCATTAAAATAGGAATAACCATGGCCTTAGATTTACCAAAACCCAATGAATTGGTAATGTTAAAGTTTTGATTCCCCAAAATTGGTTGAAACTTCTACTCCCTAACTGAATCTCACTGTACATTTCAACAATTAGTTTTTTCTATGTAGTCTGTCTTATTTAATGTCTCAAAGTTTATCCATTTCCAGTGTAAACAGCTTGTCATCAGAAATTTACCTTGAAAGAAGTACCTTCTGGCCATTGATAAGGACTTTTTTATTGAAGGGGTGGTAGCTCCCAAAATGAAGATAGGCATTAGAAAATTTAGGTTTTTGAAAATTGAAGGAACCTAAACAGAGATTCATTTTATCTTTAAAAAACTATAACATCCAAAAACTCGAATGCTTCATGTACAATTTAAAAAAAAATGACAAGGTATTGTTATTGTGGTTAATAAAACAATCCAGGAAGATAGTGTCTCCTCTCCAAAAATAATGATGTCACCTACACAAATGGCCATAGAAATGTATACAGTTTTGAATTTAAAATGAAAGTATTCTCCCAGTGCCAAAAAATAGATTGATTATGAAACATTTATTTTTTTAGATTAGGCAAAACAGAAAGGAGGTTGTGGGATAGTAATTATGAATGCAGATGACATAAAAGATGGCAGCATTAACAATGTACTGTACAGACAATCCTTAACATGTCAATATTTTAAATGTTTTAGTTATTTATTTTTTGCATTAGAAAAGGTGGTGTTACCATTGGGGGGTACAGTCGGATTCCACTTTGGAATACAGGGAGTCTGCTACAGCTCAACTAGGCTTAAATAACAACATTTCTATAACTAGTATGTTAAAATTAAAGGCTGACACATTATGATTATTATCTCCCTTTTTAATTATATTTTTCCATTTAAAATATTTTTGATATGAAAATAAAAGGTTATTTGTGCAATACATAAACATATTAATTGGAGGTTCCGTTGCAGAGTTCTCATCTGCCAGGTTTGATTCCTGGCCAATGCACTAAATCTAGTGTATTCAAAGCTAATATTAATATAATATGATTTTATGAGGTCTGTTTTTTTTTCGTTTGTATTGATCAGTATGATCTTCAGACATGCTATTAGACAATTGTTTTAGCTTTTAAACAGAAGTATTTGTTTCTTATGAAGTCCTTTTATGGATATGGATAAAAGTGTTCATTTAGATGAATTTATTCTCTGTTTGGACTTATGCTCAGATTTATGTTATGCTAAATTTTGCTTTAATCTGTATGAGAATTTGTAAGTGCCTGCTTGTTTGTTACTGAAAGTATTAAACTCACTTAAGGTGGATAGTGTACTAGGGGAGAGATTAGCAGGTCTGTGAATGGTATAGAATGCTAAGAGGAGAGCAATTAAATATACTGGTAGACAGAGTAAACAGAAAATATTTATCTGGTATTCAAAATAAGGATATCTTAGTTTTATTAAGTTTATGTGGCAAAGGGGAAGGATGGGTATTGCTAATTGGAAGACAACTGGATTGTTGTGGTGATTTAATGTAAAAAGATTACAGTTATGTAAAAGGTACTGTATGTTAATACAGGAAAGTGTTCTTAAATTAGTAGAAACAAGGATTTGAAGACCTTTATTTTTGTAAATGAAGTGATTTTTATCAGATAAGTGATATATGAAATTCTACTTAAGAAGGAAGGGAGAATAGTGGAGTTAGACATAAGCAAGGCATTTGACAAAGTTTCATGTGTGGCACTTTTGAAGAATTTGGATAGTTACAAACTTAAAGGTTTAAAGGATGTATTAAATTTCTTTATATGAAAAGTATAAATGGCTGAAAGGCTTGGCAAGTGTTAATCAAAAGTAAAGTATATCAGGGATGCCGTTTCCATTAACTGTGAGTGCAACAATTAGAAGGGTGTTTATCTTGAACTACTCTTGTTTTATTTTGTTTTATTACCTAGCCATCTGATGTTGAAATTTAATTGTAACTGCAAACTTCAAGTTCAAAAATGTTCTCTGTGGGTCTCCACTGAAAAAGGGTTTCTTCCCAGTTGGACTTTTCCCGTTACAAAGACATGTGCCTGGAGAGTTTCTCCCCAGGCCTCCACTGAAAATTGGCTTCATTCCAACTTGGACTTTCCCAGTTAACAAATGTTAAGTAAAAAAACAAAAAAAACAAACAAAAAAATAAATGAAAATAAATATATATGTGTGTGTATGTGTATGTGTGAGTGGCTTAAATATTTTGGTAAAAATCAGATAGAAAATTTAGAGGTAAAATCTGAGGTTCAAACAATTAGAATGAAAGTATTGAAGAAAAAAGTGAAAAAAATTGAAGAATATAGGCTTCTGGGATATAATTTATGAGAAAAGTTTATTTATTAAGCTCAGTTTATTTAAGTAGTAAAGGATAAACGAGTATATGTATGAAGTACTTGAGAGCATGGAGGTAGAATAAACAGCATTTCTTTTTCTTATTTTTGGGAAAATATATTAAATCCTATCAAGTGAGGATTTAGTTATAGCTGTAATGAGGAAGAAAGAATGGCTTTGATTAACCAAATGGTACAGTATACATCTTTGCACATTTTCTGTTTCTCACAGCTAATTCGACGTAAGGATGGGGGTTCATTATGGAATTTCTAAGAATTAGGTATGGGAAAGTATCACAGAGATTATATGCGAAAAAAGTACAAACAAGAAGATAAGGATTTATAATTTTTATGACACATACAACTGAAGCATGTACCCCATTCATACCTACAGAGCTGATTATTACCTTATGTCCGCAGTACTTGTTTAATGGGCTGCTTTGTCCCATTCAAGGCCACAGTATTTGAATGTGAGATCTCATGCAGCTCTGTTATTTTAGTGTAACTTCCAGCAATGCTGAATTTGTGGTACTTGGTGCCACAACCAAGCAGTTTAAATGTAAGAAAATAATTTTAATTTAACAAGCAGGGCAAAAAGCTGCTTTGCTTTCTTAATTTAAATGATTTTTCTCATATTTATTTTACAGATAGTAATCTCCCTGTGGATAGAGGCATATGAAATATAAACAACAATAAGGGTGACTGTAATATTTATAAAATAGAAGCTTCATCTATTTATGCATTCGTGGAGTAAAGTACATTACCTTTCAGGAGGAAATAGGGAGGTATTTTGTGTAATATGAAGAAATACTTCAAGACTGGTACAATTTGCTAGTGATATTATTTTGAAGTACCAAAACAGACTACTAAAATCCTTGATATAATAATGATTGTGAGTTTAAGGACTTTATGGTATGAGAGGTGTGGTAAAATATTGTATAATAAGAAGTGGGAAGCTGAAATGGAAATAGAAAAATAAATTATTTTTGCATAAGAAGAAATTGTGTTAAAAAATTTGTAGTCTTACATCTTGCTTTTTCCTGAATTACGATATAATGTACTTTTCATATTCACTTATATAGCTATATGTTCATTTGCTTATTGAATTTAAGTTCCATGATATAAATGGATATTTTAAAATAGAACCCCTACTCTTTTTTCTTAAGTGCCTTAGGATTCTTTTCGTCCATCTGAGCTACCACCCATTTATGCAGATGGGATCTCAACTTAACATGTCATCCAAAGGCTAACACCTCAGGACTGCAGCACCCAACTTACGTTCTTTGTAGTGACAGCACTTGAAAGCAATTTCAAGCACCACTCATGGGGAGAGAGTGCTCAGTCGTTTTATATTTCAGCGTCACAGGCAAGCATGGAACCTGCTGAGCCACTGACATGTGCTGTCACTACCTCTGCTGCCATGTAAAAGCAGGATTAAGCTATTTCATCCTGTCTGGATTTAATCAGCCTCTGACAGCTGTTTCATTTTATTATTGCTGAGGAAACTGCTCTGCCCCAAGTATAAATTCTATGAACAAGTAATGAACATTTTGATTTTGCAGTAGCACAGATGATCTGCAGTTTAAGCTCAGCCTTACTACATTCCTTTGTGAAATTTAGTAATACAGTCTGCTGCTGTTTGAATGATTGCTGCCATATAATTCATATCATAAGATCACTTCTCCAATGCCTGCTTCTTGTCCTTAACTCAAGAAGTTTGTAATGCCAGTCTGACATTTTCTCAGCTTTGTAAATTACACTTCTATTAGTTTAGTTACATTAAAATGTGTGCTTTAATTTGGCAATTATTAACTTTGGTTTAGCCTTCTTAAGCTTACATGCTGATAGTCAATACTGTACTATGCTATCCACTTGAAACTTCGTAGCTCTTTCTATCTGCATATACCTGTACTGAACGTTTGCTGGTTAGGTTTATTATTAATTTGTTGGTTTCCTTGTTTGTTTATTTATCCAGGTTTTTTCCTTCTAACTGCACATAAATGCTTGTTCAAATGAGTAATCAGGGAGGTTTGATCTGGTTATATACTATCCTCAAAGCCAAGACTTAAAAAAATGAAAAGAAAAGAAAAAGATATGCAATGAGTAGCTGTGGGAATCAAACTGTGGTAAGAATCACTTGATTATATTTGACAATGTGCTTCCTGTTTGTCTGATACACTGCAGATTCTATGTATCCATCAGGTGATTCCATATACCTCATTTATGTCTGCATCTTCTGAAAAGCTTTGAAAACATTTCCAACAATTTATTTGAGAGATAAGATTCCTTTTATCTCTCCATTGCCAACAATTAGCATGGATATAGACAAAGACCTTACTGCTTGCCAGATTAGTCTGACTTTTTACAATAAATACATTAATTGGCTGTTTTTATTTCGCAGTTTGCTTATACAGCTCTATTTTTTTGAGTTCATTAAAACATTAGTGACCTTCCATTATGTTATAATACTGTAATATCTTATTTACCAATAATGTAATTCATTGCATAATCCTGTGTTTTCTCAGTAGACAACTAATACTGTTAATATTGATTAATTTAATCATTGCTAATTTCTTGGTCTAAACTTATTATTAAGCTACTCTGATTGAGTTTTTGTGTTACTGTGAACCTAAGAGCTATGTTGTATGGGGCTTTATGCTCCTGGCAGGGTCATCCTAGGCAAATTCTTCTGAGATGAATAGCTAGACAAACAGTGATGCAAAAAAGTCTCCATGTTAGAGCAGCTAAAGAGGTGGAAAACAATGGGGGGGGGGTGTGGCATGAAAGAATATGGGTGTAAGTTTCATGCTTCCACTAACCCTGAGATTTTAAGGCAGTGTTTCTCAGTGTTAACCACCCACCCATACATAAAATAGATGGCATACCCCAGTGATTCCATCTATGGTCCAGAGACAGCTACTACGTCATTTTAAATAAGTCTCTGCTTGTGCTCCTATTTGAATGGCTGTCAGTTGTTGCTTCCAAAGTAGAGGCTTATGCTAAAGCAGCTGGGCAGCAAGTACAGATGGACGTGTTGCAAAGTGAGGTGGAGGAACTCAGAATAAGTGTACAGGCCTTACAAGAGATGTTTGCGTCTACCTCAAGGGAAGTTGTATAGCTTGTGTAATATGTTCAGTCTCAGCCCAATAGGACAGATGACCTAGAAAATTGCAGCAAGACAATTAGTATAAGGGTTAAAGACTACCAAAATTTAAAATGCAAACAACCACACAGCGTAAACTAAAGAACAAAAAAAAATCCCCATACCAGATGCCACTTAGGACTTTAAAAACAAGTTTAATTTCCAAGTTTATGTGCTTTCATTCCTTTCAAACAGGAACTTCATCAGAAACAAAGTAACAGATCCATTCATTTAAAAAGCCTTAAAGGCACCAGACCCTGTTACAGTTAAAGGGATAGTACACCAGAAAAAGGTAACTATTTAAAATGTCATGAATAAGTGTAAAAACACAATTCAACCCCAAAAATAAGAACATAGTGCAATAAACAATTAATATGAAAGTGGTAAATTCATATTGACAGCAGCAATCATATTTAAAACTTACTAAGTCAAAATTTAAAATTTAATAAAATCTGTAGATTTGTCCAGTGCAACTTAAATCATGTTAAAAGATCATAGATATAATGTCATCATAAGTTCATATATTAGTACTAGGCTAATTGCCCTTGTGAGCCATTTTAATTGTGGCCAATTATCCCATGCGAGAATCAAACCCTGTACCTTGTGTCTATAAGGTAAATAACTTAATCATTATGCCAACCTCCCATATTTATGATCTTTTAACAATAGGGTTTGGCGCCTTTAAGTCTTTTTAAATGAGTACATCAGGTAGGATATTACAGAGTGAAAGGATAAGTAGAAACATTCCATCAGCCTTTCAATCAGCCAGAAAAGAGACTAGGAAATTCAATTTAGCAGAAAAATAGGGGAGCTCAGTGAGGAAGCATTCTCTGCAATTGGTAGCTGATTTTTCTCTATGTTTGTATAAGTTATGGCAAGAAATGTTACCATTTAAAAAAAACATTTCACTGAGTTGGACTTTGAAATGTCATTAGTGTATCTTGCAATATAGTTAGTTGAAAAGAATGTTCCCAGGATGCAATTGTCTAATACCCAGGAGGCAGAAGGTGTTATAGAGGGTGTGAAAGTCCAATTGCATGGAGAGGAAGAGGAGGATGAGGAGAGATGCTTTAGTGAATATAAAAATTACTTTAACTTTTAATACCTATATTATATTTTTATATCTAAACAATATTACCCAAAGAGTAAATATTTCTCCTACTCTGTTTTATCAAATGATATATTAGATTTTATAAAGCATTTTGTGTTTGTAATATGCAGTTCAGCATGTTGTTAGCATATTAATTTAGATAAAGCATGACAAAGCACAAATCAGTATTACAAGAGGTACTATCGACTTATTAGCCTAACGAGCCTGGTCTGCAAGGCCATGGAACATATCATCATGGAACTCATAAACAAAGACATTGTTAACCTCCAAACTCTGGATCCCACACAGTTTGGGTTTGTGAAAGGCAGATCATGCCTCCTGAACCTGATCGACATCTTTGAGGCAGTCACCAAAGCCATAGATGAGGGTAAGGTGGTTCACACAGCCTATCTTGACCTTGCCAAGGCTTTCGACACCATCCCCCATTCTGGAATTATAGCTAAACTCACTAAACTAGGTATAAATCCCTACGTCAAAAGATGGGTTATAAACTGGCTCACTGATAGAACCCACACTGTAAAAGTTGCAGACTCCAAATCTGACCTCAAAGCAGTGACAAGTGGAGTACCACCACAGGATTCTATCCTGGGACCTCTCCTGTTTGGTATCTACTTCTCTGAAGTACAGGCTAACACAGAAGGCCTCTGGCTAATGAAGTTCACAGATGACTGCAAACTAGGAGCCATAGTCAAGTCCCCAAATGATGTGGACATCCTACAGAAGGGCCTCGCTGAGACAGATGCCTGGTGTCAGAGCCATGGCCTCAAGCTCAATGCCAAAAAGTGCAGTGTCATCCCCTTTGGTATATACTCTGTACCCATGAACTACCACATAGGTAGCAATCTACTTAACACCGAATGTGTGATAAAAGACCTTGGGAGCCAGGTGGACAGTAGTCTTTCCTTTGATAGTCACATTACCACAGTAGTCAGGAAGTCCTTCTACATGGCACACCTCATCATAAAAGGGTTCTCATCCAGGAAAAATGAGGTCATTGTTCCCCTCTACTCGACACTCATTAGACCCATTATAGAGTACAACTCCCCTTTTGGAATGTACCTCACAAGACATCTGCAGCAGCTGGAAAGGCCACAGAAGTACCTCACAAAGAGGATTACTGGCCTCAAACAAATGCCCTACACTGACCACCTCAAAAAACTCCAGCTTTACTCCATAGCATATTGCCTATTCTGAGGTGATCTCTGCCTAACATATAAAGCTATGTCAAACCCAGAGCTGTTGGACATGCTATGCCTAAAGAAATCCCAATCCTTCTGAGCTACACGCTCTAGGGACCTAAACTTTGTCACCACAATAAACAGGACATGCTGGAGGGATAGATTCCTGTCCCAGAAACTTCCCATATTCTGGAACAGGCTACCCGTCTATGTCAAGCAAAGTTTTTCATTAGTACTCTTCAAGAAAATCTTGATGAGTGGATGGGAAAAAGGAAATACACCCCAGGGATCACTTCTGTGTCCCTGCTCGACAGTGGCACAGGAATATAACTTTCTTGGGTGGCGTAAGCCAGGGAACCTTGTTGGCTAGGCTTACGTAGGCCCTTGGGCTGATAGCCTAGTACCTACCTATAAATTTATGAGCCTATAAGAAACAGTGAGGTAATCCAAAACACACAAAAAGGCAGAGATGGTAAAAAGGACTAAAGATTTTCATAATAGTCAAGTACGAAGTCCTGAGACAGAACAAAGTTAATGCCACTGCAAATTCACAGATCTAATGCTTTAAAAACAGTCCTCTACAAATTCTTAAGTTTGAAGAGGTTGTGCTAGATTTTGATGAAAATCTCATTATTGTTGTTGTTTGTCTTTTGGCTTTTTCCTGGTAAGGGGTCGCCACAGTGGAACTCCGGTCTGCTAATGACTGGCAATAGATTTTTATGAAATGCCAAAGTGCCAGCTCGACGCCCAACCTTCAACGAAGGCATGCCCATTTATGCACGCATGTCTTTAGAACACTACCCAACCATGGGGAGGACATGTAGACTCCACACAGAAGGCACTCCCAAGCCAAGCTGATAATCAAACGGGTAAACATCTTGCTGTGAGGTAACAACGCTACTGCCGTACCACTGTGGAAACGCTTTGATGAAAATCTCATTAACATGTCAAAACTTCAATATCACTTACTATAAGGAGATATGATAGATGAAAATATGTATTTGCAGAATGATGACATGAAAAGTAAACCAGGAGGTTTCAGAAAGCTTATTTTTACAAACAGATGCAGCTGATTAACATTTGTTCTAGGTGCTGCTCACCTTCCCACCTGCTGACCATTATCTTCTTCTTGCAATTCTGAGCCCATCCATTCCCACCAGCTCAAGTGAAAGCTGACTTGATGTAGCCATCATCTAAGAAGAAATAAAGGTTGTTTGGTGCTATGGTCATCTGAGGTCAATCAGTCTTCTTTCATCCTACCCACTGAGAGACTTTCCAAACTAACAGCACAAAGATGCTACAGAGGCACATAAGCCTCACAATCAATCCTCTCCCTGCCTTAGCCCTGATTGCATCTAATTCTTTCAGTCTGTCTTTGGTAAAGCTGAAGCTATCTTTGATTTAGATGGCTGAGGTATTCAAGCTATAACTTCACCCCCCAGGTTGCTGACATTAGTACCTGTATCATAATGAGGGTGTGGTACAACTTTCACATGCATGTGTATGTTGTGACACTCTGCCATTACCAACTAGGTAGCATTATGTCATTGGTCATAGTAGCTTTCAATGCCATGCAAGGGCTTCCATGATGTGGTGACCAACCACCTGGAAGCTCCTCTCCTTCCTCCTAGGATGGACAAGCCAGCACTGGTCACTCACTCCCATGCCCCTAATCAGCACTGTTAGTGCCCATAATTTTTATTGAAATCAGTTGTCGATGGTAATAGTCAGGCTTTACCACTCTAGGCTACACAGCTGAGCCAAGTTATCAATATTTTCAACTTCAGGTTTGCATACCGAAATCAAACAGAAACCACCTCAGAGTATATTATTCAAAGGTGATAAACAATTAAATAATAGTAAGAATAACTATGCATACAACTTGTTAGTCACCTATCAGTCTGAAAATACAACCAAGTACATGCCTAGGATCATTTCAGTAGCTTTACAGATTTATTATACTGCTTATCAAATATTAATCTGGAATTGCAATGGAAAATTGGAAAATTACTTGCCAATCAGTGTTGTATAAAAGGCTATAGTCTAAAAGAAGACAATCAAGAAGCTTGTTCCTTGTACGAGAGGTTCATTGTATGGTAGATCAGAGACTTGCTCAAAGGTTCATGATTCCTCTAGTGGATGGTCCAGTCCAGACTTATTGTGGATGTGGCCTAAGATCAGTTCAGAAGAAGATCATTGTGGAGCAGAGAAGAAGGCAGTTTGGTAGCCAAGACCTGCAGCTATAACCTTTATATATAAAGGCTGTGTAATGCTGAGCCTATGTAGTAAAGTGGAATAGTTAGTTATCTGTATGGACAGCGAACCTTTCTTTTAAGGGATTTTAAATAGTATAAATATTTTGTAAAATTGTCTGTGAAAAGCCAGGTCCTCTATTTTTTCATTTGATTCTTCAAGTGATCTCAGTCCATTTACCATATATAGGAGCAAGTCTTAGACTTTGCACCTTATGCCATATCTTCTGACTAAAAGGAAGAGACACCCCTTTGGCATAGCACCATTGATGTTTAGCTGTATGCTTTTCATTGCTGCAACTTCAAAGTCACAATATACCAAAAACACATTGCCAGAGATAACTGTATGCCTTTCATGATTTTTTACTCATAATGTAATATACAAATGGCATGCTTGTAATACTTCCACAATATGTAAAAAAGGATTTCATACTATATAGCTGATGGCAGACATTCCACTTTGTGAGAAAGGTGCCATCCATTCACCAAACATTGGCACACCTAAGATCTTTTAAATTCATCTCTGCAGACATTACTAATATGGAGTTACTATTACTGCTATCAGATATCTCTCCACGCAAAAATGTATCTTCCTTCGAACAAAAATAAACTTACAAGGGACACTTTCTAACTAACACTTGTAATAAACGTTTTCCTGTGTACATTGTGGACTTGCTCTAGCATTGCTTTGCGACTAAGTAAAGCACTGCTTCTTTCTGCAGATGCACTGACAAGCACATAATCGACTACTAAACAAAGGAGGCCCTTGACAGTGATTCTCTTTCTTTTAACTCACTGCAAGTTGTGTATATCTGCATCTCGTTGGCATCACTGCTGCGGTGGTGTGATGCTGACTTTTTCAGATCTTCTCTGAATGCTGTAGTCTGTGGCATTACTCTTCCCTTAAATTGGTTAATGGGTTTTGATTGGCAAGACCAATACTTTTTAGATTTATTTTTCCATTTCAAATTGTAACCATACCCAGCCACCATTAACACTTTTTTTCTTTTCTGGGATAGAGTAGTGTTGTACATGCTACTAACATGTCCAGGACAGTACCTCATCACATCTACCATTGCTAAAGGGTGACTCCAAATGTATGGGGTGATGCATTGCTTACCAAGCTTTTATCTCATCTTCATTATTTGACATTAGGGGATTTTGATAATATTGCTTGTTGATTATGTGATCTTTCAACTTTGTCATCTTGATATTATAAGGTTTGACATTATGTAAGCTGATCTTATAATATAGACCCATATGTGTTTTTGTGTGTATGTCATCATCATCTTCTTTCAGCTGTTCCCATTATGGGTCGCCACAGCAGATCATCTGTTTCCATTTTTTTCCTGTCCTCTGCATCTTGCTCTGTCACACCAACCATCTGCATGTCCTCTCTCACCACATCCATAAACCTTATCTTAGGCCTTCCTCTTTTCCTGTTACCTGATAGCTTCATCCTTAGCATCTTTTTCCCAATATACTCAGCATCCCTCCCTCAGCATATGTCCAAACCAATGTAATATTGCCTCTCTGGCTTTGTCTCCAAACCTTCCAACCTGGGCTGACCGTCTAATATACTTATTCCTAATCCTGTCCACCCTCGTCACACCCAGTGCAAATAATAACATCTTTAACTCTGCCACATTCAGCTCTAACTCCTGCCTTTTTGTCAATGCCACTGTCTTCAACCCATATAACATAGCTTGTCTCACTACCATCTTGTAGACCTTCCCTTTCAGTCTTACTGGTACTCGTCTGTCACAAATTACTCCTGACAGTCTTCTCCACCCACTCCATCCTGTCTGTACTCTCTTCTTCCCCTCTCTTCCACACTCACCATTACTCTGAACTATTGATCCCAAGTATTTAAACTCATCCACCTTCACCAACTCTACTCCTTGCATCCTCACCATTCCTCTAGCCTCCCTCTCATTCACACACATATATTCTGTCTTAGTCCTGCTGACCTTCATTCCTCTGCTCTCTAGAGCATATTTCCATCTCTCCAGGGTCTCTTCCACCTGTTCCCTACTCACACTACAGATCACAATGTTATCTGCAAACATTATAGTCCACAGGGAGTCCTGTCTGATCTCGTCTGTCAACCTGTCCATCACCATTGCAAATAAGAAAGGGCTCAGAGCTGATCCTTGATGTAAACCCACCGTGTATGTATATATACATATATATATATATATATATATATATATATATATATATATATATATATATACATATATACATATATATACACATATATATATATATATATATAGAGAGAGAGAGAGAGAGATAATTGCACCACTGTTTGTCTATTGTGACTTTAGTTGACATACCAGTTGAATGGGTGTTTTAATTGACTGATAGCAGATCCTCCATGTTAATTTATGTTTAGGCTTATTTTCGTCATGTGTTGTGTAGTTCTGATCATAGAAGAAACAGAAGTGTTTCTTTTGAGAGCAGTATTTCGTGGATGTAGTTTCGGAAAATAATTGTGTTTCTTTTCCAATTAGTAGTCATTTTGGAGTTTTGTTTGGTTCAAAGTTTTTTTTTTAGTAAGGATGGGGTTATTTGCTGCTGTCATGTAGGTGACTTTTTGTGTTTGATTACTTGCATTATAGTCACTGATTATTTTGTCAATGACCAGAAGTCAACTGAAGTTGTGCTTCTTCCTTCCTTATATACTTATAGATAGATAGATATGCAGACAGGCAGATACATAGATAGATAGATAGATAGATAGATAGATAGATAGATAGATAGATAGATAGATAGACAGACAAAGAGACAAATATGTGACTTTGTGTGTGAAACCCTTTCATTTATGGTATGGAAAGGCAGTAGGCTATATAAGGACATTGACCTAAGAAGTTAAGTTTGTGAGTGTTTCTGCCATTTCACACTGAGCTAATTGAAGGAAGGACACTGAGCAAACTCAGATTTATAATATATAACATTAAGTATCCTGTTTTTTTGCTTATTTTTTTCAAGTTATTTATAGCACTTCGTCTACTGCATACTTTTCTAACTAGTTTCACTGTGTGTGAGGTATTAACTGAAAATTTTCCACTTTTATTAAGCATCTGTTTAGGTTGTTTGATTCTGATCTACTGCCAAGGAGAGTGTCATATAACTTGTTTGCAGTTAAAAGCTTTCTCTAGAGGCTCCTTTATCTGTTTAAAACTTTCATTTAAAGGTTCACTGCTGCTTTTCTGCTGTGAGAAACATTTCTTCAGTTTATTTCTACCTAAGTAGTGTGGATATTTGTAGTATTGTCCATATTCAGGCTTGCGTTTGGGCCTAGTGTTAGTGGAGGCTGTGTGTCTGAGCACATGTTCAAGGACATATTGGTTTAGCCAAAGCCATTAGGCATTTCAGTGAGAGAGGATTGTTTAAGGTCATTGGCTGACTGGGGTCACCTGAACTACAGCTTAGAGTAAGCACCTCATTGTTCTTTTGAGGTTTTTTTTTTAAGTTGTCTCAGGTTTCAACTTTTTGTTACCTAAGACATTAAGTTTGTGAGGGTTTCTGCCATTTCACACTGAGCTAATTGAAGGAGGACACTGAGCAAACTCGGATCTATAATATATAACATTAAGTATCCTGTTTTTTGCTTATTTTTTCGAGTTATTTATAGCACTTGTCTACTGAATACTTTTCTAGCTAGTTTCACTGTGTGTGAGGTATTAACTGGAAATTGTCCACTTTTATTAAGCATCTGTTTGGGTTGTTTGATTCTGATCTCCTGCCAAGGAGAGTGTCATATAACTTGTTTGCAATTAAAAACTTTCTCTAGGGGCTCATTTATCTGTTTAAAACTTTCATTTAAAGGCTCACTGCTGCTTTTCTGCTATGAGAAACATTTCTGCAGTTTGTTTCCCACCCTCCATCCCTATTTGCATGCTGTTCTTATAGTTGGTGGCTTTGCAGTTGCCCGCCCCTACTGTAAATTTGATCTGGGACACTCCTCCCAGTCTAGTGTTATGGTCTCACTCTACCTAATCCAGGGAGAACATTTGAGAACACCAATCCACTTCGTTTCTGCTCCTCCTTTCTATCTTTCCACTTAAAAAAAAAATTCTAAGCTTGTTTCATGCCTTTCCAGTGGGTAGTCTAGTCTGTATACAGATTTGCTGTGTCCAGGACTGTTTGTGGGCTTCTGAGTCCACAAGCCTTTTTGTGTTGGAGGGAAGCTTTCTAGCTTAATTTTGTTTCTTAGAACTAGACAGTTTTTTAGTTTCAGCACTCAAGTCTGTTTCTTTGAGCTCAGCACTTGTTCAGAACTTGTTGTAAGCACTAAATAAGCTACAAATTACTACAGCACTCAACTTTCCTCACTTGTCTTGAGGAAAACAGTTTCTAGTACTTAACAAATAAGCACCTATCCAGGCATGTCTAAGGGTCAGCTTCCGGTGTTTTCTCCTGTCTACCTGATGAATCCTGGCATATTGGGGCAATGCAGCAATTGCCTCATGTACACAGACAACCCTCTCCTCATACCACCCAACACTACAACCTGTGAGAGATGCACTTATAGCCAAAATGGAAGCAAAGCTCTCTTCACCCAAGACTGGACTCGACAATCAAGAGGAGAAGGTAATCACTTGCACCACACCACACTTATCACATAGTCCCTGAAAATCTACACCACCAAAACACACACATAGAAACACAAAACACACACCTACATTCATGGAGACTCTCAGTATAAACCTGCCAAAGCAACAGGGACCTCCAAAGCAGAATCACAAGCAGCCTCCACCCCCCAACACAACCCAAATGACACATAGCCCACAAACTCAGTGTGCCACTCAACCACAGACCATAAGGCATAACAACGTACCCAACACTCTAGTCATAGATGATTCTATAGTCAGGCGCACTGGTGTTCTACTTACCAGGCTAAACAAGGAGAAAGTTACTGTCAACTGCCTGTGAGGTGCCAGGATCCGCCACATAATGCATGCACTCAGGTCCCTCCACAACAAGTACAAATATGACTCTGTCATTGTCCATGTTGGTGTGAATGACCTGAGACGTACCTCCCTGGAGTACATGAAAAGGAACATGGAGGAGCTGTCCGATCTTGTAGCCCAGGCAGGTATGACCCCAGCCCTGAGTAGCATCCTGCCATCACCCAGAATGATACCACAGTACAAGGGCAAAATTATTGACTTCAGCAATTGGCTAAGCTTCTGGTGTCATTCTAAGGGGATCCAGTGTCTGTCTGCCTGGGATGACATGATCAACAAACCATGATGCTTTGCCAGAGATGGCCTGCACCTGTCGCCTCTGGGATTCCGGATACTGGCTAAGGCTCTAGCCACCCCTATAGTGCCTTTTATAGGCAAGGTTCAAATGACAAATTCACCACCGTAACAGGTACAAGCAAGCAAAATCTGAGGGTATTGCTACTCAATGCTAGAAGTCTAAACCTCAAAATGCACTCACTCGAGGCATTCCTTAAAATGAAGAACATCGACATCTGTGCAGTGACAGAAACCTGGTTCAAGGCTCCAGAGAGTACCCCTGCATTACCAGGCTATAATTCATAGCACACCTTTCGGCCACCTAACCTGCACCAAAACACTAAAGATGGAGGCGGGTCCATATTCATTAAGCATATTCACACCTCTGGGCTAGTTGCTCAGCATAATGCATCCGAGATTATCCAAGTGCAACTAACTCTGGGCAAGACCGCAATCCAAATTGTAGCTTGCTACAGACCCCCACCATGCCCCAGGATTCCCACTCCTCATTTCTTGATACACTGGAAAATATTAGGATATAACCTAACACCCTAATAATGGGCGATTTCAACTACCCCACCATTAACTGGGAAAACTACTCATGTACCAACTCTTTTGTTCAACGATTTCTGGAATTCATAAATTCCAATGCCTTGGATCAACTTATCCACACCCCCCACCAGGGGCAGCAATATCCTAGGCCTGGTAATTACCAACATGGGCAACCGGTGCTCCATACCAGAGGTCAATTCCTCGTTGGTCATATCCGACCACAAGCTAATCACCCTAGACATCCACATCCCTCACCCACCCCGCATTAGGGAAACCACCGTAAAAAAATTCTCCAAAGCCAACTTTACGCTTCTTAAGACAGAAGTGACAAACTTCATGACACCCATGCTGACAGACAATAGAGGAATGACTGCTGAATCCTACACAGATGCACTTTATAAGCACTTACATGAGTGCATGGATCGTGCAATCCCTAACAGAACCAAAATGCTATCCTCCAAAAAAAGGAAGCCAATCTGGTGGTCCCCTGCCATAAACAAACTTTACAACAGAAGAAAGAAACTGTTGCAAAAAAGAGTAAAATCCCATGATTGGAGGAATTCCCTGGTCAGCCTCAGTAAGAAGCTGAGATCCCTCATAAAATCTTCCAAAGCTAGTTACAAAAACAAAATCGCTACTGACTCTAAAGACAACCACAAAGCATTCTATAGCTATGTCAAGAGTCTCAATGGCAACACTCAGATCTGCTCTTTGTTACAGCACAATGACACTAAATATACAGAACCAACTGATATTGCCAACATCCTGGCAGATAGGTTCAGTGCTAACTTTACCTGTCTCTTATCCCCTAAAGGGTCCATCTCTATACCGGAAGAATGCAAAGTTCCTGTAATCACAGCTGCACAGGTAAAAAAACACACTCTCCAAAGCTAAGAACACAGCATCCATGGGACCTGACAACATCCCAGGCTGTGTTCCACATGAACTACAGAATGAACTGGCACTAAGTACCATGTTCAATCATAGCCTCACATCAGGCTATGTGCCCACAGAATGGCACACAGTGATGGTTATCCCACTCCACAAAGGGGGGGCCACCACAGACCCCGGAAACTACCGCCCCATTAGCCTGACGAGCCTGGTCTGCAAGGCTATGGAATGTATCATTATAGAATTTATAAACAATGACATTGGTAATCTCCAAACTCTGGACCCCACCCAGTTCGGGTTTGTAAAAGGCAGATCATGTCTCCTAAACCTGATCGACTTCTTTGAAGGTTTTACCAAAGCCGTAGATGAGGATTAGGTGGTTCATACAGCCTATCTAGATCTTGTCAAGGCTTTCAACATCATCTCCCACTCTACAATTATAGATAAACTCACTAATCTAGGTATAAATCCCTATGTCATAAGATGGGTTGCCAACTGGCTCACTGACAGAATCCACACGGTGAAAGTAGCAGACTCCAAATCCAACTTCAGACCAGTGACAAGTGGAGAACCACAGGGATCAGTCCTGGGTCCTCTCCTGTTTGGTATCTACTTCTCTGAAGTACAAGCTAACACAGAACATCTTTGGCTAATGAAGTTTGCAGATGACTGCAAACTAAGAGCCATAATCAAAACTCCAAAAGATGTGGACATCCTACAAAAGGGCCTCACTGAGACAGATGCCTGATGTCAAAGCCATGACCTCAAGCTCAATGCCAAAAAGTGCATTGTCATCCCTTTTGGTAAAAACTCTGTACCCATGAACTACCACATAGGTGGTAGTCTACTTAACACCGAAAGCGTGATAAGAGACCTTGGGACACAGGCGGACAGTAGTCTCTCCTTTGATAATCACATTGCCACAGTAGTCTGGAAATCCTTCTATGTGGTACACCTCATCACAATAGTTTTCTCATCCAGGAAAAAAGAGGTCATTGTTCCCCTCTACTCATCACTCATTAGACCCATTATAGAGTACAACGCCCCTTTTGGTATGTACCTCACAAGACATCTACAATAACTGGAAAGGCTGCAGAAATACCTCAACAAGAGCATTACCAGCCTCAGGCAGATGCCCTATGCAGATTGTCTCAAAAACTGCAGCTTTTCTCCATCGCATATCACCTACTCAGAGGCGATCTCTGCCTAACACATAAAGCTATGTTAAACCCAGAGCTTTTGGACCTTCTCCACTTAAAGAAATCCCAATCCCGCCAAGCTACATGCTCTGGGACCTAAACCTTGTCACCACAATAAATAGAACATGCTGGAGGGATAGATTCCTATCCCAGAGATTTCCCATACTCTGCAACAAACTACCTATCTGTATCAAACAAAGCTCCACATTAGCACTCTTCAAGAAAAATCTTGATGATTGGATGGGAGATAGGAAATTCACCCTGGGGATCACTTCTGTGGCTCTGCTCGACAGTGGCACAGTAATTTTCTTGGGTAGCGAAAGCTAGGGTACCTTTTGGCTAGGCTTATATAGGCCCTAGGGCCAATAGCCTAGTACCTACCTATGAACCTATGAACCTGTGAAGGAATGCAATATTATCACCCTCTTTATTTGCTTCCTGTGGGTCATGTTAAATTCTAGAAGATAAATTTGCCATAGGTCAATTTATATTATTGTTTCTCCCATACATCAATTTATTCATAAGATCTGTATTACTCTCATTATTACTTTATCCTCAATAAATGAATATTTTAGGTCTTTGAGTGGTTAGCATTATAACAGGAGAGATTGCCATAAGTTTATAGAAAGGACACTATCTGGGCCAAAGAAAACTCTAGAGAGGTTGCAAAAATAATCAAATATTTTCAAATATTGATACTCTATTAGTCTTACACTTTTGAGGAAGGGTTGAGAAGAACCAATGCTCAATAGAAACTAGAAACAGTAACGGCATGAGGAAGAAATCCAGTCCGGTGTTCCTGTGAAGAGACATTAATGCATGGATTATATATACTATTGAGTCCACCATGATAGCAGAATTACAATGCTTGTACTACAGGTAGGTGTGAAAGAGGAATGTTAATAATCTAGACTCATAGGTTCATAGTTTCATAGGTAGGTACTAGGCTATCTTCCCAAAGGCATTTATAAGCCTAGCCAGAATGTGTTGGCTTTTGCCACCCCCTTAAATTAGTTCCATGTGCCTCTGTCCAGCAGAGCCACTGAAGTGATCCCGGAGTAAACTTCCTGTTTTCCATCCACTCATCAAGGTTTCTCTTGAAGAGTGTTAGTGAGGAGCTCTGCCTAATGTAGATTGGAATCTTGTTCCAGAGCATGGGAAGTCCCTGGGACAGGAATCTATCCCCCTAGCACATCCTATTTATTGCTGTGGTGAGGTTTAGTTCCCTATAGCATGTGGCTCGAGGGGATATGGTTTTCTTTAAGTGGAGCATGTCCATCAATTCTGGGTTGGACATAGCCTTGTACGTCAGGCAAAGATCACCTCTGAGTAGGTGGTATGCAACCGAGTACAGCTGGAATTTCTTCAGTTGAGCTGCATAGGGCATCTGTTTGAGGCCAGTGATCCTCTTGGTGAGGTACTTCTATGGTCTTTCCAGTTGTTGCAGGTGTCCTGTAAGGTACATCCCAAATGGGGCATTGTACTCTATGATGGGTCTGATGAGTGATGCATAGAGGGGCACAATGACCTCTTTTGATCTGGATGCAAACCCTTTTTTGATTAGGTGGGCCACATAGAAGGATTTTCTAACCACTTTGGCAGTGTGATTATCAAAGAAGAGCTTACTATCCACTTGGGTCCTCAGATCCCTTATTAAGTCTTCCGTATTTAGGGGGCTACCACCTATGTGGTAATTTGTGGGTATTTTGTTTTTTCCAAAGGGGATGAATATGCACTTTTTGGCATTTAGCTTGAGGCCATGGTTTTGACACCAGGTATCTGTCTCAGTGAGACCATTTTGGAGGATATCTGTGTCAGCCAGAGAGTCAGTTATACCCCTAGTTTGCAGTCGTCTGTGAACTTGGTCAGCCATAGTCCTCCTGTGCTTGTGTGTACCTCTGAGAAGTATATGCCGAACAGGAGGGGTCCTAGGACTTAGCCTTGGGGAACGCCACTTGTAACCAGTTTAGAATCACACCTAGCTCCCGCAACTCTTACCATGTGGGTTCTGTCTGTGAGCCAGTTGGCAACCCATCTCGTGACGTATGGGTTTATGTTCAGGCTGGTGAGCTTGTCTATAATACCAGAATGGGTTATCCCTACCATTCTCACACTCTAGCATGAGCAGACATACAAACTAAAAACTAAGCCAAGAAACTGTAAGTTAACAATAAATCCATGCTCAGCACCTTCTGTTGCTTTAACACTTGGACATACTTTTTACCATAGCAAACAAAGTCTCTCTCATAGCCATTGGTAATTGTTAATATAGTTGTCTGCACGTCTAATCATCTGCATTATATGATGGGAGTATTTCAGTAGATATTACAAAAACAGGATGTCTTTCTGAAATATCATTATAGTGTGTTAGTACCATCTTGCATTTTTTGTAACGTAGGTCTATCTTTTGACAAGGAATAGAAAGCTGTCAGTGTGTGAGTGATGTGTAGGAAGTAGTTGAAATCTCCATATAACACAGGTAAAATCATGTTTGTCACTGCATTTTACTGTATGAAAGTTCTGCTAGATGTCAGATTTGAACTTTGTGAATGGCATGAGGCAGTTATATGCATCTTGATAATAAACACTGATTAGCCAATATGATTTTTATTTGAGTATAGGAAAAAAGAAGAAATGAATATGTCTCAATAGTGTAATGTTATATGATATACAAATATAGCACGATACAAATAAAATATCTCAGACATTTACTAATAATTTGAATTCAGCTTCTTTTTCATGCTGAAGATGTGAATTAATACCCTTTAATTAATGGATATATCAAGATAGATGCAAGTAGAATTTGTCCTTGTATGATCTGCATTTCTATGGCATTGTAGACAGCCAACAATTAAGTATTCAGAGTTTCAGTGGCATTGATCAGTTCATTGTTCTTTTTACACTGCAGCATCTAATCATAAATGCTGCTACCAACAACAAAACAATAGTGAATGATATCTCATCCTTTCTACCGTGAAAATTCATCATCCACAGTTATCATTGCACTCAGATCTGAAATGTATTTATTGTTAGCTCTGAGCATAAAACATAACAAGTGTGGTAGAAAAACAGTACAGTTTAACAATCGCTGTATCCACATCTAGCAAGAAGTGCCCTGGTTAATGACTTGGATATCATTAGTGTTTGTAAATGTTCAAACCTACTTTTACATTTTTTGACTATAATTCATTTTTTAGAACTCTTTACATCAGAGAAAACTGGACAGTTCAATGATAAAAAAGGAAAAGTGATGCTATTGTTCTGTGCAGGCTTTCTTAGCAGGTCCT